>NC_141759.1:107159889-107309889 GCF_982258835.1 Parasteatoda tepidariorum | reverse complement strand
GAAATAAGAGTGAAGTCGAGTACTTTATGGTAGAACACTTTAGCGAGAACTGACACCCTCGTTCCCTACGCACACTGATCCATGTGGTCACCCACCAGCACACTGACAGCAGCCAGTTCTGCTTGACTGCGGTGATCTACTGGGAACCGTGTCTTAACGATCAGTTCACTGCTGAACAATGATGGTAAGATATGCCTCCCAGTAGATCACCGAAGTCTTGCATTTCTGGCAGCTGTTAGTGAGAAGGCGGGTGACCACTTTGATCAGCCCGTGGAGGGACCGAGGATGTGCCGTATCTGTCCTCGTTGAACTTTTGTACCGTAAAGTGTTCGACTGCAACAAGTTAAAAAATATTTTTTCAAACTTGTAGTTGATTTAATTATTTTGCTAACAATCCCAGTACAAGTATCGAACGTTACTTTAGCAAAATAAAAGCTATGAAAACTTATCTACACACAAGAGAGTTTGTTAGCAATAATTTCTATCGAAAATGAAACAACAGATTTTGAAGAGTCTATTAAACAGTTTGCGTCTGCTAAAGCACGAAAAAGTACATTTTAATGTTCATGCTTATATATTTCTATGTCATAAGAGATTACATTCATTAAAAATATTACTTTTAGTAAATATTTATATTAGAATACTCGAGGGGATATTCTCTGTAATTAAACTGACGGCTTTCTTCTTTTAACCTTGAAATCGTTAATTGTTTTCATCACGTGTTTGTAGTCTATCTACCACAGCAAAATTACAATTCATTAGTATATAAGACATGTTAACTCGATTCTATGAAAAGGTACCCTTTTATAGATGAAGATTGACATTGTCGATATATATTTTCCCCACATTGGTGACCCGGACGTGATGTGAACACGCCTACTTCGATGGATGGTCCACATTGAACAGTTGACTTCCTACATGTGACTGCAACAGCGCTGTTGCTATTCGGTCTCGATCACACACAACGTATTCACTCGACTGCTAAAGGCAACACAATAGCGACCGTGAACAGTTCTCACGGTCAGCACTCAGAAGTACGGTGATTTTAATATAGCTCTCCCGGCTACTCACAAAACAGTAAAGAATCAACGTATCCATTGATCGAATTCTATGACACAGCTATAATTCTGGTGGGGGAGTACTGTCTAAAAAATTACAATTATATAAAACATGGAAGGGGTACCTTTTCATAGATGGAGGTTGACGATATCTATTCCCCCACATCTTTCTTAAGGGGTTACAGTACCTTTGCAACAATTTTTTAAAATAAAGGTACAATCATTCATTTTGAGGATGCTTTACATGCTCATTTAAGTTATAATCAATAATTTATCTTCAAAAAATGATTAAACTGCTTAATTTTTTTTTAATTTTAAAAAAAGTTGAAAAAATTCTAAATTTTTAAATTCCTAAGGCTTTTTTATTTTAACATTTTTTAAAAAGAAGTTTTCTTCATAGTGCTTGCAATATTCATCTTAACAATTTTGTGCATTCATTTGTTGATATATCAATTAGAATATTTTTTATAGATTATTTTGTAAAAATGTAGAAAAAAAAGGGTAAAAATTCCTGTTAGGTATATATAACATGCCGTAAAAGTTGTAATACCTCATAAAATGCTTATTCCATGCACAGTTTAAATCAGTGTATTATACTCAAGATAAAAAAGTTTACTTCAAAGCTTTATCTTAAATAGAAAAAATTCCTTCGGGATTTAATTAAGATTAAGACACAAAATTATCATCTATGCGAAAAAGCACTTTAAAGTCAGCCTGCTGAGCAAGTTTCTATATTAGAACAATTTAAAATCACTCATTACTTTTTTAAAAATGCAGATAGAGAGATGAATTTTTTTGTGTGCGTTTGAAATAGTTTGAAGTTTTATTATAAGCAATAAAAAAAGTTTTGGTATTTTTGTCATTTTTTGGGTACTGTGACCCAACATTCTGGGATTTTATAATTTTCTGGCAGTAATATTGTAATTTAAAATATAAAATGCAATTTTATACAGCGTTATAATAATACCAGAGAGGCAATTCAAATGATTTCGTTTTAAGATAACTTTTACAAAATTGAGATAAGGGTGCCGTTTTCAGTATCGCCCGGGGCGTCTTCCGCCGGTACTGGATACGTGCAAGTGACGTAGCGTGGGTATCTCGATCCTGATTAGTTGTTGAAACATGGCATTTGTTACGTTAGCAACTGTTCTTTCCATTCCATTTCGAGTAAGCCAAGCCCACCAAGTTTCAACTCTCTTCAGTGTCCTTTCGCAAAGATTTCAATTCTTTCACTACATATTTCTTACTTAACACAAAGACAGGCATGAAGCCATGTAGTACATCAACAAACTAATAATGCATCGAAATTGCCAGGTACACATATCAAAAACGTATCACGGTTACAATAAAATAGATAGAAAAATAATAAATTTAAGTCAAGTAAAATACTTAAAGGAGAAAGAATTATAATTCAACAAATTCGAAGTGCGAAGTGGCGTTAATTATTATTCACGTTAATTAACATTCTAACTATTGTAGAGAAACTTAGCTCATCTTTTACACTCCATTTTGCTTATAAGTGATGAGCTGGAGCAGCGATGGCTCAGGGGATGGAGCATTCGGCTTCCAATGAAACCAGTTGAAATAATAATTTACATATGTTTGCTTCTTTCAGCATAAATAAGATTCAGATCAAGAAAAATCCAAATCATTATACTTGATAGTAAAAACTTCATTGGCTTCGAAAAATATGAAGCACATAAAAGCGCATAATGGCGTAATGGAGAAAAAAAAGTGATTTGAAACAGAAACGTAAAATTGCCAACGAGACATAAATAAAAGTGGAAAATGAAACTGGAAAAACCACAGTAACCCAAGAGTAAAATAGAAAATAAAAACAGAACTAGAAAAACCGCAGTAGCCGAGAAAAGCAAATCAGGGCAAAATGCATTTCCACGTGCCATGGAGCAAAAGTCTCCATGAAATATTCCCGGGTAACAAGATGAGCTGATGGGGCAGGGGTGGTTAGAATTTTGACATTATCAAGACTAAATTTATTCCCAAGATGCAAAGAATGGGTAGCAATTGATCGTCCCTGAGAAGATACTTATCTACCGTGTTCCTTTAGTCTAAATTTTAAGAACCGTCTGGTTTGTACAATATAGCTAAGGTTGCAGCCGTGATGGCTCAGGGGACAGAGCGTTCGCCTTCCAATGAGGTGAACCTGGTTCGAATTCCAGCGACGGCTGGTCGATACGAATTCTGCATCTGGCTCGCACTGACTGAAGTGCTGTATGTGAAATATCCTCAGTGCTAGACGGATCATGGGTTAGAGTCCCCTTGCCGTCATGGGAGATTTTCGTGGTCTTCCTCTCCACATAACGCAAGTGCGGGCTAGTTCCATCAAAAATTCCTGCACGAAAATAAGTTTTTTCCAACAATTGATCGAGGAGTTTCCTTGTCTTCTGGATTGGGTTCAAAATGACAAAGCTACTGAGTTGAACATTGGTTGTCGTAAACCCAAAATTGGGCCGGCTGTTCAGCGACAGTTATAATTTATAACCGTCTTTAATTTAATTTATTATAACTTATAAAAAATAAGATAAAATATAGTCAAGGTGGCACTAGCATGAATTCTCTTTCACTCTCGGCTACCACGGTTTCTCAAGTTTTTTGTCACTTTTATTCTCCATTTTTCGTTAGCAACGAAACACTTGTTTATTTCAAATCACTTTAGTTTTTTATTCAATAAATGCTTTATTAAAATTTCTTGACTAAATTACGAATGAATTTTTTGATGATTAAAAAATAAACATCGTATATTATAATTTAAAAAATTATTAGTTATCGGTTACTAGCGAAAAAAATTGTATTAAAATTTTATGCTACGCACGCGTAAGTTAAGTTCCTCGTGAGTTAACCACAATTATTTTTTTTTAATAATAATTCATTTTAAATTTTTTTTTTTTTGGGCTTCTACCAACTAAAAACAGTTGAAACTTTAAATTTTTCTTACCTGCCAACAAGGGAAATGAAATAATGATGATTATTGGAAATAATATAAGCACTTGCATATAGTGAAGTAAAAAATCTGTATATAAAATCTTAATTTAAAGAAGATTTTTTTAAACCTTACTACGACGTTTACGACTACAAATGTTCAACTCCTTAGCCTTGTCATTTTGAACACAATCCAGAAGACAAGGGAACTGATGGATCAAGTATTGGGAGAAATTTGTCTTCTGAGGACTTTTTGATGGAACTAACCCATATTTGCGTTACGTGGAGAGGAAGACCACGAAAACTTCCTACGGTTAGCCTGGCGGTAAAGGGACTCTAACCCAATTGATTCGTCAACCACTGAGGATATATTTCATGCCAGCACTGTGGTTGGCGCAAACCGGATGTGGATTCGAACCCGGTTCACTTCATTGGAGGGCGAACGCTGTATCCCCATAGCGGTGCCTTCTATGGTGAAATAACTAGAGCTCATACTTTGGATGATTTAATGGCTGCCAGATAGATGATTAATAAAATTCAACACATATCGCTGCTTGAAATGAATTAAAATCAGAGTGGGAACTAGATGGTGAAAAAATTTGGTGACACTAATTCAGGCTTGGAGGAGAGGAATATTTAAAGACAGTTGTGTTGTGCATTAGGTTTGGTTACCATTCAAGTTTCTATGTTGGACAAGATAATTTTGAAAGGTGAAAACTAATTTAATTTAAAGGCTACAAATGACAAAAGCATGGGTGGCTTCAATCAAGCTTGTACTAAATGCCCTGGAAAAAGCCACGCTCGTGTCATTTTTAAGGATCACAACTGGAAATTTTATTTATTTGTAAAGATTGCTTCTAGCACTAAGAAATAGGAAGGAGCCTATACTTGCCAGATGTGAATGAAGGAAAAGTGATTTGAAACAGAAATCATATTTGCCAATGAAAAATAGCAAATAAAGGTAAAAAATAACTAGAAAAACTGCAGTGGTCGAGAGAGGCAAATCCGGATAAATGCATTTACCACCTTGTATGAAGAGGTGGTGAGGAACTCATGTCATTAACAAGGATATATGCATTTTTATACGAGTTAGGCAAGTTTCTGTGAGCTGATGTGACAGGGGTGGAAAGAATCGTGGCATAATTGAATGTTTTTTCTCATCTGACGAGTCTTGAGAATGTGTGCCTATTTTTGAGGGCTCAAAACACGTAGACTTTCAGTAATATTTTCTTTTTTTTAAGCAAATTAAACTTTATATCATATTCTACCACTTCAGTTTACAGGGTGGCCACTCCCCAAACAAAACCAAATTCCCCCGAGATTTCCAAATTCAAATGTAAAAATGCTTTCATTTTAATGAGGCTTGAGTAGAAAAGTAGTTTAGTAAGTGTAAAATCATTTGAATTCACACACACACACCTTATATAGAATTAATGATGATGATACTGAACAAAATTGAATAAATAAGCAAGTTATTTATGTTTAGACTAAATATCAAATGTATAAAAATAATAACTCTTAATTAAATTACTCATTAAGAGTTCAAGATAATTATAAAAATGTTAATACTTATCTAGTTTCTTTAAAAAAAAAGTTTTAACAAACATTTTTAATAGGAACTAAAAATAACACAATTATTGATTAAAATCGTATTGACGACAGGAAAAATAAATGATCGTAGTATAAATAGTTAAGATAAGCTTGGTTATCTAAAATAGTTTTATTGCCAATTAAATTGATTTTCCCTAAGAATTCTAAGTTTTCTAGTTGTATTTTCAAATTCCTGGAGAATTCCAGTTTCTTCCTGTTTCCAAACAGTGACTATGCATTTAATTGTCTTTAGTGAATATCGTCTGACTCTTTAATTAATATATACTTCACGAATGTTGTATCAGAGAAAATATATTATGAAACTGAATTTTAAAAGTGTAGAAATCTTCACAGAAGTCTGAAAAAATATTTATCTAAAAACTGCAATGACAAAAGTCATCAAATGAGTATAAAAAACTGTGGTCATGCCAGTTAGTAGGATTATAACTGTTGAATTTTTTCGTTCAATCAAGAATCCCATTTACTCCACTATAAAACCAGGGTTGCCACTCAAATCTGTGAAAAAATTCCCAGTATATATAATAAACAATATATTAAGAGAAAATAGACAATCGCTGTGCTCTTGTGTGAGCTATATTGGGCTAGCTATACTAGTTTCAATAAAGTGCTGGAAAAACTTAAGAGAAATAAGGAACAGCTCAATATACTTAAAACAAATAACGCTGAAGAAAATGAAATAGTTTAGTATAGCTAAAATATCCACTTGGAGTGGTTACCACTTTTTAAAAGACAAAAATATGACACAAAATTCCCTGCATGTAAAGAAAAACTCAAAATTCCCTGCATTTTAACTGTTACTTTAGGTGATTTTTAAATTCCCTGTATTTTTCAGGTTTTCCCTGTGGAGTGGCAACATTGAAGATTTTAAAAAGACAAAGCCATGAGACACAAAATAATTCAGTTACAAACTGAGGCACAGAAACGTACTGTTTCTCCTCTCGATGGCGTCGAGCATTTATTTTTTACTATTAAATATTTTAATCGAGATTGCGATAGATTTCGTTATAATTCTTTTTCTTTCAAAATATGCCACATAATTGCTTTAAAACATGAATATGTCAGAAATCAAAAGAAAGAAGATTTTAATGTAACACTGCTGATTCGTAGACTTCAGAGTCAATAGAAAACATCTTTTGAGGAAAAGTTGTTCGTTTACACACCGTAGCACTGAAAGCAAATACCATTTAAACCCTTTATCAAATTTTTTTTCTCGACTCATCGGGAAGTTTAAAACTGGGTGGATGGCTGTGCTCCAACACAAACTACTAAATTTTACAGACAATGAAAAAAAAAAAACATATCAGGTTTATTATGCTATATTTTATTTTTAATATTGACATTATAATGAATAAATACAACATTTAAGCTTTAACAAATAATGATTTTAAAACACCAATTGACCTTTAATTTCAGAACATGAATTCCTTAATCATCAGTCATTCATTAAATGACTGCTATTTTTTGCTAACACCTATTTTTTCCAATGAACAATTGGATTGAATTTAACAAATAGCTAATTTATACTACATTATGTAGTCATCATAATACAACAGGAAGAAGATAGCTGCCAAATCAAAAAAAAAAAAATATATGTGTGTGTGGTTTTCTTCAATTGAAATGATCCCATAAATGAATAAAGACTAGTTTATAATTTGTATTTTTCAATTCCTACTTTCAGTTCACAATCTCCCTATATCTTGTTCAAATTTTCAATCGTTCATAAAATACTTTTTTTTTTATCCATTCAACTTCAAACACATTTTTTCTTAAACTTGTTAATAGATGACACTTGATGTTAATAGTTTTTTTTTTCAAATATAAATTCATTTATTAATTTCAGTTATTCATTCAATTCAGTTATTCATTAATTTCAGTTCATTAATTTCAGAAAAAACTAATTATTTAACAAAAAGCAGCTAAAATAATATTTTTTAAAAAAAAAACTGCAATGAATAATAGTTATAAAAGTACAGGTTTCAATTACAAAATATGTGTTGTTTTAATAATGACTGCATACATTCTGAAATGTTTGCTAAATTCTCAAAGAATATTTGAGTGGTTAAAGAATTTCATTATTTTAACCCCTCCTCAAATTTTTATTTTTATGGTTTTGAAAAAGCAGCGCCTGTTAGCCTTTCGGATGAGCACTTCAATTGCGATTTGAAAAAGAATCACCTTAATCCCCAAAAAGTTAGTAAAACTACTTAGAATTAACTAAAAAACGATTGGGGAAAAAAACATAAATTTTGTGGAAATTGGAAGAAATATGTGCGATTATGTGATCATGTATTAAAAAAAAATTCAAAATATGTATTTCCGACAATTTCCACAAAATTTATGTTTTTTCCCCCCAATCGTTTTTTAGCTAATTCTAACTAGTTTTTCAAATTCCGACATTTTCAATACGGTATTATTATGACTCACGAATTGCACTAAGCTCATAACAAATCATTTTTACTTCCGTAAACTCACGAAAAGAAAACATTTCCTAACTTTTTGGGGATTAAGGTGATTCTTTTTCAAATTTCAGACTTTCAGGATGATAGACACCTTGTAATGAGTGTCACACATGAAGTATTATTCTTACCATTAATTACAATTAGAGAAGCCATAAACTTACGATATCATGCATACAGCGGGTATAAAAGCATAGCAAAAACTTCTTCTGCACAAAGCAAACAAATTTGAATTCCCTGTGACCCTCCATACAGATCTTTTTCTAAACTTCCTTTTGCAAACAAAAATTGTTCAATCAAAAATTCAATACAACTTTACCTAGAGTTAAAATGCTTAGAGTGTAAATAAGCAACAAAGAATCACATTTAATAAAAAAATTGCAAGGACTTCACAAGAGTGGAATAATGGAAGACTGTCATAAGACACTGGTAAAAACTTTTTAATGGCAAGGATACACCAACGACAACAGAATAAATTTGTTACTAAAATGCTTTTTTAAAAAATAATCAAACAAAAAATCAACACAGCGTTTAATAAGGACACTACTTAGGTAAAGGTTAATCCAGCTTCTCTGTAGGTGGCGTAAATCTTCTCGATGGAGTTGACGTAAGCGGCGGTTCGGAGGTCCAGGCCGAGATTGTATTTCATGGCTGTTCGCATGATTGCCTGAGGAAGAAAAACAATTTAATCATCTTAATAAAAAAAAGTAGTATAAAAACAATTTTAAAGTCATTCCCTACTTAGGTAAACAAAGAAAAATTTTATTGTAGTTACTTTTTATCAAATTACAATTATTTCTCCCATATAAAACTAAAAATTCATTCATTAAATTTAATGAATGAATTAATATTTGAAAAATATTAACATCAAGTGTCACCCACTTCAAGTTTAAATAAAAATCTATTTGAAGTTGAGTGGATGAGTAAAAAGTATTTTATTAATGATTGAATAGAAATTTGAACAAGATATAGGTGAACTAATAGTAGGAAATACAATTCTCAAACCCTAAGAATAATAATAGCATTGTGCAGCAAATACAAACAATTATTGAGTGGATAAGATAAACGATTCAGAAGTTTTATTTCCAATGCTTTATTTTATCTCAAAATAACTTTTTCCCCTCCTCCAAACAAAACCATCAGAGACATGAACGTTATAAGTTTGCAAATAATAAAGTTAGTCAGGAGATCTTTTAGAAGATTAAAGCAGATTTATTAATTTAGAGAAAAACTCTGGAACTATAGTAAAATTTAGAACAAAGAAAAAGTAAATGGAAACGAAAAGTAAACATAAAGAATACATAACTAAAATGAAACAGATGGCTAATAAATAAAGTAGTGCATAAAAAATAGTAGAAATCATACCCTTGCAGATCTCTCCATGGTATAATCGAGACCTGAATGCACTATGTCCTTTTCTGAGGCACCCTAACAGTGGAAAAAATAAAATTGAATCTTATTAAACAACCTAATTTTTAAAACAAATTATAGGAAAACTGTTCTCATATACAATTCATTTTCATAGCTGCTAACACAAATAAGAAAAAATCCAGTAGACTTTGCGAAATATAAATTTCATGAGAATTGTTGCATAACAAACTAAATATTTTACACATAGGGAAGTTAAGCATTTTTAAAGGCATCAAAATAGATAAACTGCAATATTTTCCAGTCATGATTGGCATTAAATATACTTTAAATGTTGTGTATTACTTTTGCTTACAATTTTGAATAGTAATAGGCATTTAATTCATAAAAAATAACTAAGATTTTTTAATTAATTTAAAAAGGGAGTTCTGAATAAAAATAAACGGAACTTCTTCGAACAAAAAAAGTTTAAAACAGATTTTTATAAATGAGGCTAGCTTCACTATACTAAACTAAACTCAGTGGCGCAACAGCCCATAGAGGGCCAAGGCCCACTGCGCCCATCTCAGTTTTCTTGACCTTTGGGCTCTGGGTTGCAAGAACAAATGTTCTGATTGGGTGGTCAGCAGCATTATATAATACAGGGTGGCCACTCAAATCAGATTTCAAATTTCCCTGATTTTTCCAGGTTTTCCAGATAAAAATCTTAAAATTTCCAGGTTTTTGTTTCTTTTTTCTTATAAAGTGTAGGTTGTGTACAAGAAGTGTCTTTATTATAAAATATTTTATTCAAAATCTTATTTTTTTTAACATATCTTAAAAAAAATAATTTATTTTGACAATTTGGCAAGATTTTTTACTTATTTTTCAAATGTTTTCGTTCAAAATTTTGAATCAAAAATCATATATTGACCAACAAAAGAGTAAAATGAAATATCAATATATAGTTGGTTCTTACAAATTTTTTTTTTTAATATATGGTATAAAAGGTTAAAATGAAATAGAAAAAATTAGCATTAATGCAACAATTGTAACAATTTATCGACAAACATTGCTGTTAGCAATTGTAAAAAAAAATTTGCGATTGGTTGGTTTGCTGAGAAAAAATAATTCACAGTTTTCCTTGAATGGGAGTAGAAAAGCTTTCAGAAAAAGAGTGCAATATAAAATCTATTATTATTAAATTATAACCAACGGTTTTTGGAGAATTTTATAAAGTTAAAAATACAAAAGCATTTTGTCAAAATAGAAAAAAGAAATTACGCCAAAGTATCGGAACAAACTTGAGCCATAAATGGATTCAGCCCAAGGACAGAATTTAAAAACAGAAGCTAATATCCTAATCTCTATCTCCACCAGAATCTTTCCTAAATTGCACAGTCCCATAGCAGTCTAAGGTTTCGGCATTTGTTTAGCAACCGTGGGAGAATTTTATGTGGTATTCTAGTTTGACAGAGCTGTAATGGAGCAAATATTGATGCAAGCAAAGTATCGCTAAGTTGATGATATTTCAACGGTTTGGCGATACATTTCCGTTTAAAAAAAAGTGGGTATAATGGATGAAATAATTTAGCTTAAGAAAATTAGTAAATAATTTAAATTAGTGAAATTAAAAAAATTATCAAAGAAAAAATTTCCAGCTTTTCTTTAAAATTCCCTGATTTTCCAGGTTTTTATCCAAATTTCCCTGATATTTCCAGTATAAAAAAAATTCCCTGATAATTCCAGGTGGGTGGCCACCCAGTAATAGTAATATTTATTTAAATATTAGAGCAAGCCGTATAAAAATTCTATTTAAATAAAGATTTTTTTAAGAAACTTATTCAATTTTAGGGAATTCTTTAAAATATGAAAAACCCAGGACAAATTAGCAAAATCCAGTAGAGTTCCATGGAATCCAGGAATGTTCTGTCTTTTGCTTTCTTTTAATTTATTTTTTAAATCAACCAATTTTAGTAAAGTTTTTTTTCTTTTTAACAAAAAAAAAATTTTAAAAATCCATAGATTGTGTTCAATCCGGAAAAGTAGAAAATAAGAAGTTCGATCCGGAAGGTCGGCAAGTCTGAGATTGTCAAACAAATATCAAATCTTAGTTTATTCAATAAAAAGATAATGCTACTATTTAATTCAGTAATGTTTAATTTTTGTGGAGCGTGGTTTCATTTTCACACAGTTCATACATTTTGTTGGTTTGATCTGCATTAACCTTGAATGAGCAGACAGTTTACTGACTTTCGAGAGGAAAGATCTCTGACGATTATCAATATTTTTTATTGTGTTTGTCTCCTTATATGCGTTCTTAATTAAGTGTGTTTGTATATATTTGGGACCTTATATGCACAAACAAGGGTCATATTCCTTTTGACCTGCTATGAGACAAGGGGTAGATGTTTACTCATTTACTTATTGAGATAATTCCAAACTGGCAGCACACAATAATTTCCTTTTAATTAACTTAAAAATACTTATTAGCATGGTTCAAACCAGCAATGAAAGTTCAGAGTTCCAAAAATTTAATAGGGTAGAGAAACTTGAGAAAAAAAAATTTAACTTTATACTTGCATATTTCATGTTATGGTATACATCTATCATATCCAAACACTAATACAGTTGAATACCCCATAATGATGGAAGATTAGTATTTATTATAATTAAGTGAAACAAATCTAATAAATACAAGTAAATAGATTCAACATATAGATTAAAATGCTGATCTCTTCTACTTACGGATATTTTCTTTTGAAAGGATTCACTGGGGACAATTGGGATGCGTCCCCCCGCTTTTCCAAACCTCCTCTCCAATGACTCTTGAACACTCTCTGAAATTAAGACAGACATTTTAAATAACTGATAAAAAATAACAAGCTACAGCAATTTTAAAGTCGGATTTTTTTAAGTGTAACAGGAATAGAACAAAACACTCTGAATATCTTTGAATTTCATGATCTCATTTTTGCATACTTAAGAGCAATCTCCAAAAGGTAAAACTTAAATACATCAATTAGCCATAAAAATTTCTCTTGCAATAAATATACCTTTTTATTTCAACCAATTTCTGAACCCAAGCTAAAATACGAGAGATAACTAGAGCTTAATGTACAAAGTTAGAAGAGTGTTTGGATACCTTAACATCAATTTTATTTTACGCATACACAGGCCTTCCAACCTCAAAAATGCACTACAGCACAGCGTAATACAGCCAAACCTCGGTAACGCAAAATTGGCAAAACTATCATAATTATTTATGTTAACCAGATTTCATCTTATCTGATACCTCATGAAAACAATTTATTAAACACTATTAATACATATTATGTACTACATTTATGTACTTAAACAATACTATTTTGTACCAAATAAGTTAAAATAAGCTTAAAAATTTTAATAAATTTATTTAACTACTTTATATATTTTATTACTTCTAACAAAGAAATAGCATTCCTCAAAATAAATAATTGGCACTTAATTCACATGTTTCGTATCTGTGTTGTGCCCAGTTTCCTTTCATGTTAAGTGATTGCTGACTCAAGGGACCAAACATGTCTTTCATGAAAAGCAATATTTAACACAAAGCGATTTATGGTTAATGATGTTCAACAATAATAATACTAAAATAAAAATATATTTAAATATTCTTTAGACTAAATTTATATAAGCAGCTTTTTTAATCCTAAAAATTTCTAAATGCTAAATCATTCTATTGTTTTAAAACAGATTTGGGTGACTAATTAAATATTTTTCAATAACAATTCATAAAAAAATATTCTGATACTCCTCCTGTTTTGCCTTCCCAGGCAACAAATTCTACAAAGTTTGTTTTTACAAAGAACAGAATTAAATCTACATTTTAATATGAGATTAAATAATCTCCCACAAGTACTGAATCTTAAAGAAATGGTAAATTCTACTAACTTTAAATTTTCTTGCTAACAACATTTTGTATCAATCCTATCAAAAGAGTGAAAAATTTTCTGTTCTGAAATATTTCTGCACAAAACTGAGTTACTGAAATATCAAGAAACAAATTTTGCAATTTCCCCCTAAAATTTTTATTTAAACTATCAACTAAAAAAAACTTTTACTAAAACTAACAATCCCTATGGCAGAATCGCAACAGGGCGAGATTGTCGCAGAACATTTCAGAGTTCTCGCAGAAAGATTTTTCGTTTGAAAAGTAAAAAATTTTATTATTTTTTTCCTACAGAAAGTTACACGTAATATTTGAACCGCGCAGTTAGATAATCACTTTCTGACGCGTTTATTTTAGGCTGATAGTATTGTAAATTGATGTATTGTTTTGATTGTATTTTTGACAGTTGATATTGATTTTCACATGGTTTTTAAATATCTCGATATATTTCAAACAATATGGAAAATTCAAATCAGGCATTTAAGTATTTACTTTTTAAGGCAATGATTCCATCCAATTTTTGGCAGCTATTGATTTCTATTTTTAAATCCGATATTTTTTATACGATATTAAAATTATTTATTATGCATTCGAGTAGCCCCTTTTTGAGGAGTCTAATTAGTGTAATTTCGACGCCGATTGTTTTTTTCGATAATGGATTACACGATTTTTAATTATTTTTTATTGTGATGATTATTTACAAAATGAAAAGGAAATAATTTGAGCACCCCCCCCCACAAAATGCAAGAATATAACTCATAATATTAGAATAAAAAATTATCACAAGTTCATTTAAAAAAAATTAGTTTTTTTTTATAAACACAGTTTTTTAAAATTAGTAAAATGTATGTTTGTTATTGTCAAAACATTATCTTGCAGAAAGATATTAGTGATTGACAGTTTTGCCGCAGATATTTCAAAAAAAATTCTGCCACAGGGCTAACAACAAAAAACTTATTGCTTGAACGATTGACAATGCACTCCTTGAACAAAGTACTGTATTATGAAATCTTAAGTCATGCTGCAATTTACCATTTTAGCTTGAATTAAGATAAGATTTTAGCTTTTAAATGCAGTGTTTAATGTAAGTTAAAGCCGGTATTTAAAATTTTTCCCGGTTCATCCGGCTTTTTAAAATATTGAAAAAAGGCTACAAAAGGAACTAATGCTAAACTAAACAGAAGTTAAACATAAAATTGCTGAAACAGAGGGAAATTTTGAGGGCTGTATGTAAACTGTGCACAAGTCTTCAGATTCATCTACTTATTGGGAATAAGAAACAGAAACTAAAGTAATTTCAATGCTAGTTTCAGAAATTAAATATTAAATGATTTATATCAAAAGTTTATACAATCCTCTTAACAAGCTTCTTACTAAAAACAATTTTCTGTAATAAATTTTTAGTTAAAGAAAACAAAATCAGGTTAAAAAAATATGTATACACCTAATGAATTCATATTTAATAAAAAAATTTAATTGCATTTAAAACATAAAATAAACAAAAAATTTTACAACATTATATAAACTATTTATATTATTCAAAAATAATAACAGCTAGAATGTTTGATATTTCCAACGAAAATGCTTCAAAAATTATTACAAAAGCAATTAGACAATTGATTTAATGAAGAGTAAAATAGTTTAGATCAGAATACATAAAGGCTGTTGGTACCATCTTCATCTCAATGTTAGTTTATGGAAAAAGCTATGCCATTTTTGATCAATACAATAATTTAACATTTTGTATTAATGAATAGATCCAGATAGTGTAGGATAGCCTACTTGTTTGACTGCAGTCAGCCAGAAGCCACAAAATTTCTGTTTATGGGTGTTAAAAAGAAATGATTACTCACCCAACAAATGGTAATTGGAGTCCCTCTCATACTTGAAAAGAAGTCTGCCGTAACTCACGTGGTTGAGATTTTTAAGCCACTCAAAGTAAGAGACTGTCACACCACCTGCATTAATGTATAAGTCAGGGATGACAAGAATGTTACGATCCATCAGAATTTTGTCAGCCGCTGGAGTTGTAGGTCCATTAGCAGCCTCTGCAATTATCTGTAAATAAAGACATAAGTCACTGCTTCAAAACAAGTTAAACTATCTTGAACTCATATCTTGCCAATGAAAAAAAATTCACATGGCAAAAAAAAAATTGATTCACAGTAATTCTTTTTTAGAATTGGCTCATGATGATTTATTAAAAATTCAAATCGAAAATTTAGAAAGTTAAATTTACTTTTTACCTGGTAGTAAATAGTTTAAATTACAAACTTCATGAATTTTTTTTAAAATAACTTCTGTCGAAAAATTCAAATTGCAATGATTTAAAATTCATATGGAACAAATGAAAATATTGTAAGTAGAAACGTATTGTCACATAATCATCATTTAGGCAAGAAGCACAAATAGAAAGTAAACCAAGTAACCCCTAACAGCCACCCCTCAATTAAAATAATCCTACTTTTTCAATGAAAGTGGAATATTTGATTTTGTATTTGTCAAAAGTACAGAAAAAATACAAATATTTTGTTTCTCTATTCAGATTTAAAAAAAAAAAATCAAAACTCTGAAACACGTTTTAAAAAGGTCATAAGTTTTTCTTCTTCTTTTTTCCCCCCCTACCCATTAGCCAAATGGGTGTTGTTTTGAGTTTGATGGCGTGTGCACCTTATTTGGATGTCATCACACTTTTCAAATGTGTTCAAGAGTAATAGTATACAGTATGCAAGCGTTATAATGCGTACTGTTTACTATGACTCTTGGAACACAGAGAAAAATCTCTTTTTAAAAGATAGAAAATTAAGCACTTTTTACAGTAATGTCACACAAGTTCAAGTAAAATAAACCATTAGAACACAGGAAAAAAATTTGTTAAATTAAAAAATATACCTACTTTGCACTGCAATTTATGAGCGTTGCTCTTTGTGATGACTTTTTCAATGGCAGAAGGTATAAGAATTTCACATGGTTCATACAGGAGACTTTCACCGGTGTACTCTTCTGCTCCTGGAAAACCATTGATAGTCCCATGGGCCTGAAACACAGCAAATATGTTAATAAAACAACCATATTTTCTATGAAGCAGGATCAACAAAAATTGATTTAAAAAAAAAAAAACATTTGATATCTAATTTTTTAAAATTAAATTAATTCTTATTTTTACAAACCAAAGCGTCTGATAAAACGAATTTAAAACACTTCACATACTTTAAAAACTATGTAATTAAAATAGTTGAAAACATTGCATATCTGCCAACATTGGAGAAATAAAATAATGGAGATTTTACTAGCGACATTTTTTAAGCTATGAGTAATGTTTTGATACATCATGCATAATCATGTAAGTCAAAAAAAGAAACTCAAAAGTGAAAATAATATAAGAACTTTCATTTAGCGAAGTAAAAAATATGGATATGGATAAGATTTTTTAAATCATTATTTATAGTTACGTCAACTATAAACACTCAACATACTGCAGTACTGGCAGTAGCAACCTCTGTTGAGGAATAAGAAAAGTATATTTGCCATCAGCGGATATTTTATCACCATTTTTTAAAAAAAAATTTCTGTGACAAATAAGGAGAAATATGAGAATATATGGGTAAACAGGAGATAGCCATAAAATACAGGAGTCTTCGTTAAAAGACAGGAGATTTGGCAGGTATGACATTAGATGATCCAGTCAATGCAAACCTTGCAACATTAGTCTTTTCTTATTCTGTTTTTCATCTTTTTTTTCTCTCTCAGCTACTGTGGTTTTTCTAGTTTTGTTTCTCAATTTTATTTTTTATAAGCAACTTAACGTTTTTACTTCAAATTACCTTTGCTTCTTCTCATTGCGAATTGGTGCCTATTTTTGAAGCGCTTGAAACATATTGACTGCTATTTACATATACCAGAAATGTATTTTTTAAGCAATGCAGTTTTAAATCAGGTAATATAATAAACATTTGATTTGCTTCATTTTTGAATTTGTAAGCTCTCAGCAAACGATTAAACAATGAAAAGTTACATACTTAATTATAGAGATTTCATTGTTTATATCCGCAAAGTTAATGTTCATGGAATGGCCTTATCTTTTATATTATAAACTGTATTATAATATATAAAATCATGGTTACTTTTGTTTAAAACTTAACTAAAGAATTTTAAATTAGGAATTTGCCAATTCAATGAATAAATTAGTTTAGATAATAAAAAATAATTGAAAACAAAATTATTGCAAGTTAATGTGGGTAAAACAAGTCTTTTCTTGGTATACACTAAATGCGTATTCAATAAGCTTTTAAAAAATTTACCTTAAATACGCTTATTAGCAGAAAATTATTTTACATGCAGCTAATGGGATATTATAGTTCAAAAGTTTCCTGCCATTCTTTTTTTATTTTTTTTATTGTACATTGAAATAAATACATTCCACTTTTATTTCATTATATTATCCATGAAATCAGAAAAAAATCAAACCCTAAAGATCTTTATTATATGACATAAAAACATATTTTTTTACATGGAATAAAAAATATTGTAAAATTAATCATTTTTAAAAAAAATAGTTAATTTAAATCAATGATTTAAAAAAATAATAATTAAGTGATTTAAATTAGGACTTTAATCATGAACTAATCATCGCATATTAGTGCAAAAACTTAATTTTGGGCACAATTTTAGAATTTTTTTCCCCGTAACGGCGGATGCTGAACTATCGTTCCTCACCTTGGAAAATGCCGGAAGTGTTGCTCATTTAACGTTAGCCAGTGGGTGCCTGTGAACTTAAGTCACAGAGGCAAGCAACATTACCCACGCCACACAGCCACAAATACTCATTCATAGGGTGGGCCACATTCACACACAACAGATGACAACACATAGAAAGAAACATCCATGCCCAGAGCAGGATTCGAACCCGTAGTCACTGGTCTCACAGTCAAGCACGCTAACCGCTCAGCCATCTGGCCCGCACAATTTTAGAAAGTGAGTTTATTATAAATTTACATTTCCTGCACTCTTAGCTCTCTAAAAATACTTTACTTTTATTTGTACTCCAATAATTTGCAAAGTTATAGCAGTTTTTGTGCAAGGTGATAACAGAGAAAATAAATGAGAAGCTTAATAACGAAACCATAAGTATGTTTGCTTCGATACATTCTTATTCTCTTTTTGCAGTTTTACTAAATAATTTTAATATATTCCGGCTCAAATTTCCTCAATGGCATTGATTGCGACTATCAGTAGGACAGTAATATTAAGAGATGTTGAATAAGTCTATCAAGCGAAACAAAAAACGCTCATTCTGTTACCTAACTGAACGCTGACTGAACTTCTGAATGCAATTTTAAATTGAGATAAATTGAATTTTTTTTTAAAATATTGATGTTGATACTTATTTTTAGATAAATATATCAGAGAAACATAATTACAAGTTTCCAATCTTCTAATTCACGAGGATCAATTCCATCTTGATTAAGAATACTACCATCGACTTCCATGACGCCAATACATCGACCGCCAGCTCTGTGTAGATATCGCATCACATGCAATCCTACATTACCAAGGCCCTGCAAGAAAAAGAAACAATATTAATATGCCAGTAACAAATTGTTTACATGTAAATATTTCTTCTCATTTAAATAGTTTGTAATTGTAATCAATTTATAAAGAATCTCCTAAAAATTAAATTATATTTGTTTAAGTAATGGATCACTAGAAGTGTGCCCTGTGGTAAAAGTTTTCTTGATTTCAGTGACATACCTCTTTAAAATACTAATATCTTCCTGCAAGATACTTTTAAATATAACAAATATACATGTTATTAATTTAAAGTAACAAAAGAGACAACTTCAAAAAATAAATTAAAATTGGATCAAATAAAATAATAATTTTTAATTGAATATGCAATATTTTTTATTCTAATATTATGGGTAATAATCTCGCATTTTGAAGGAAGAAAATACACTAATTATTCCCTTTTCCGCATTTTATAATTCATCATCACATTAAAAATACAGATATAAAAAAAATCAGAAAATCTGTAGCAGTAACTAATAGGGGTGATTGTGAGTCCAAGTCAGAATTCCAGAAAATTTCCTGAATTAAAAAAAAAAGAATGAAAAAAGTTTAAAACGAAAAAAATTTAAACAAGGTTTTTTCCTTTTTCTCAATATTTCTTAGTTTACTTAAAATATATTTAAATTTTTACACATACCTATACCATTTACACATACCTATGATGACCTGGAGAAGTATAATTAAAATTTACAAATATGTCTTCCTTTCTTGAGTTTATGATTTTTTACTGATACTATTTACTGATATATCAACTATTTACTGATAAAAAATGAATATTAATCATGAATATAAGCTTATAAAGTATCTCTCTGGCTCTCCCTTACAAACAAATAAAATAAACTGTGCTTTTAAGTTCCACCTTTGATAATTCGATTTCCGTTAACTTCTGTGATCAATGATTTTTTTAAAACATCTGGACCGGAAACTTCCGGATCACTGTTAGCGAAAAATCCGGAAATCTGGATTTTTTCTGGAGCACAATCAGCCCTGAACTACCGAAAAAAAGATTGAAGGCGAAACTCTTCAAAAAAGGGTTACTAAACCTGTGTTTTCATTTAGAGATTCAGTTGCTGCAATAAATAATATCGTATTAAAAACATCGGATTTTAAAAGCTATGTGAAATCAGTAATAATAACTGCATGAAAAATAGAAAGAAAATTTTTACAGAAAACAAAAGAAAAAATTTTACTTCATAATTCCTTATTTTTTATTATTTTCAAATGAGAATAGAAAAATCATAAGCATTTCTTTTTCACTAAGATGAGCAATATGATTCTAAAGAAAAGGTAAAATCTTTTGAAAATTTCTGCAGAAAAGAAAAGCAAAATTTTTTACTTCCCACAGGAAAAATCTTTCTGCAAGAACGCGGTAACGTTCCACGACAATGTTGCCAAACTTTTAAAAACCAAGACTTATACATTAAACACAAAAGTTTTTATTGTACCTTAATAACAGAAAATTGCATAAAATTTATAGGACTACATAAAGTGCATTAACATATTTATTTTTTTTTTGTTGAATTCAGAGAAATACAATTGAATGCTAAGGACACATAGGAGACATAATGCACTCTTGATAGATCACAAAACAGGGAAGGTGAATTTGAATAAATTGAATCTCAATGAATAAACTTAATGTACGAATTAAAAAAATTTGGAAGGGGTCAGTCTTTGTGTGGAATGGGGGAAAGCGGAGCGAAAATGTGGTATGCTTCCACAAAATACTGAAGAATTGGCAACTATTAGTACTAAAGTTCTGCACTTGGTTTTGTGTAATTTTGAATTCTTGCACTTTTTGATGGATCGACAGGGTTATACCTTAATTCCAGGAAAAAAAATCTCCGACTTTTCTATGTACGTTAGAAAAATGAACAGTAACAAGTTCAGTTATATACATCTTCTTCCTGAATTGACAATGAGTTATACTCCTCTAGAAAGATGACATAACCTTGAACTTTGATTTTACATTATGAGTTAGGAAAAAGTGCGGTACAAGGTGATTTTTCTTTTTAAATCAAAAAGTAAAAAAATAAATTATAAAATATTGTAAACACATAACTAAATGACATAACAACTAACAGCGAATATTATGAATAGCAAACTAAACTAAACTCCAATTTGCCAATTCACCATTGCAGCAAACAAGTTATTTGAAATTCTGTACAGAGTGATATATTTGATGACAGCATAAACATTAATTTAAAAAACAAAAAGATTTTATCCCTTTTACAAATCTGCTAATACTAATTGATCAATCACAACAAAGTAGCTTGCCTGCATAATTTAGTGAACAATTCTGTATAATATTAATAAAAATCAAAAGTAGTGATACGAATGACTAGCTCACAAAACATTCTAAAATGTGCATGAATTTTAACTAGAGCAATCTATTTGAAATATATATGTTAAGAGCTTTCAGTAAGAAGAAAATATTGATTAAAAAAATTAAACAAACTTGAACAATGAATGTTTTTCCACCCCATCCAGGTGTTGTTCCAATCATACTCATATAGCTTGCCTCATTCACAAAATTGTGCAGTCCGTGATACACACCCTGAAAAAAAAAATCCATTTATTACTTTTAAATTATTTGTAAAAATCAAACAAAAAAACTTGGACAAATGTGATAAAAGATAATTTAATGAAAACATAATTGTTCTTTTGTTTACATGTAAAAATATATATATACAGTAGGGAACCGATTATCCGGAACGATCGGGACCATCGCTATTCCGGATAACTGATTTTTCCGGTTTTCTGAATCGCTACAAAAAACAGTTTTTTTTATTGTTAAACCCAACTAAAAAAAATAAAAAATTTTGGAAATAATCTTAAAAAGAAGAAAAAACGATGAAGTAATACACTAATGATTATTTCCAAAACGATGGTAAGGTAAACATCTTTCAAAAAAGAAAGAAAAATCCTAAAATCTTATGAGGAAAAAAAATATTTTTTAAAAAAAATGGCGAGAAAATTTATTGAATTTCGTTTTCTGATTTCTGGATTCTGTACTGTATTTAATTTCTGTAAGACACAGCCAAAAGAGCATGGCACCACCCTTTTCAACTTAAAAGCCATAAACCCTGAGGCAGAACTTTTTTGTGCTATCTGCTACAAAACTCTGTAGCACTAATATCTTTCAGCAAAATACTTTTAATAATAACAATCAGATATATGTTAATAATTTAAAATAACAAAAGCACTGTGTTTACATAAAAAAAAAAACTATATAATTCTTCTTAAATTGAACATGCAATAATTTTTATTCTAATATTATGGGTGATATTCTCATATTTTGTTGGGAGGGGGTAGGTAATGCACAAATTATTTAATTCTTCGCATTTCGTAAATATTCTTCATAATAACAAAATAAAAATCATGAAATCCAAAGTAAAAATTGCCTGAAAAAAGATCGACGAGGAAATCACACGAATCGGACTTCTCAAATGCCTGTTTTGTTTTAAGATTAGGTTCTTGTAATAAATAACATCTCATAAAAAATATCGGATTTGAAAACTATGGAGAAATCAATAGTAATAGCTGCCAAAAATTCCATATAATTATTGCCTCAAAAAGTAAACACTCAAATGTACAATTTTTCATATTGTTCGAAATATATCAGGATATTTAAAACCCACCTGAAAAACAATATTAATAACTGGTGATTCAAATATTGTGTAAATTTCCGTAGAAAAGAAAAGTAAATTTTTTTTTTATTTTTCAGAAGAAAAATCTTTCTGCAAGAACTCTTCAACATTCGCTGCAAAGGGTGTGCCAATGGAGAAAAAAAATAAAAGAACAATCAAGCTTTGCGTAGACTACAACAAAATTCATAATTTATAGAAATAAAACGAATAAATTTTTATTATTGGTACCAATTAAGTGATTTCAAAGAAAGTTATAAATATCTGTTACAATCCAAATAAGAGTAGTTAGTTTTTTTTTTTAACACACATTATTTAAAAAGCGGATTAAATACGAAAAAAAATTATAACATTTAATTGAAAATGCTAAAAAGTTTTCCCACTCCTTATAGGAAATTATGTATTAAAAAATAAAAATAAATATGAATCTTTTCTAAGCCCGGATCCTGCTAAATTTAGAATCTGGAATGAAAATTCAGAAATTGAACAACCATATAGTCGAAAAGTAAAATGATACGCTCGTTATCGTTGGGAATCATCAGGGAAAACGAGATTCCAAAAATTTTTTTAAAGGAATTTTCAAGGAAAAATGCAATTTTATCCCAAAATCGGGAATTGCCAGAGAATTTAAAACTATCAAATTAGGGGATTTATTTCTTCCGTTTTCAATATTTTTTATTTATTTTTTTTTTAATTTCCAATGGCAGGGCATAAACAAGAAATAACACAGAAAACAAATGCAAAGACAAAACAGGTGAATAAATAAACTAAACAGAATGACCGAAGTCATTGCTCTAAAAGTTCCCTGGCTTGCCAATAAAGCGACGATTCAGAGCCGGAATGCAATGCAGCACATTGGCAGAGGTGGGTCCTATTCATGGGCTCTGCTAAGTTGCAGAGAGGACAGTCAGGTGAATTAAGAATACCGATGCGGTGCAAGTGTTCCGCCAGACAGTCGTGGCCCATTAGGAGTCGAAACTGTTCCACAACTTCACGGCGTGGACCATTAGGGATATTTTGGAGGTCATCTTTCCACCGGTTGGCTTTCATTCCTTCTTGTAATTTGGAAGCAAGAGTTCTTTTAAAAACTTGTTTTAGATGTAGCTTTATACTTTATCCGTTTTCAATACTGTAATTTGCACTTGAGTCATAGGGCAATCATTGGGTGTACCTTCAAGATTCTTCTATTACTCATAATCATTTTTGGAGTTTTGTCAATTGGATGCCAGAGTAAAGGAACTTGAAACTTCTTTGAGATTATTAACATGTTAGGTTTTCTTTAAAATCTATTTTAGTTTCTCAAATTTTGTTATTATTGATTTATTATGACACAATATAGTTTTATAATTTCGGTTAATACATTACGTACAAAATCTTTTTATTCTCTGCTATATTTATCAGACAACTATTAACGAATAAATATTTTTCAATTGAATAAATTCTGATTCCTTATATAAGTGCTGTCATATTTACAAATTTTGCTTAATGTGGAATCACATCTGCTTTCGTTAAAAATCGTAAGTAAAATTTTTTTTTTAAAAACAGAATAATATAAGCATACAACTATTTATTGCTAAAAGCAGACTATAATTTATGAAGCAGATTGAAGCTTTCTGTTTTTAAAAATGATATATTTCTGATTAGGCTTCAGTTTGAGGGGGTTTTTTCTCCCACTGTTCACAATTATTTTTATACAGGAATTTTCAGATAGTTTTTTTTATTTTTTACATTATATAATTGATCTTACATCCTGATTTATTTCAGGTTTTAATATTTATATCAGCTCCTTTTTTAACTATTGTTTCAGTTTGTTAATTTTCAAGTGTTGTTTCAATTTAATTTGATTTAACTAGGCAGTTAACTTAAGGAGTTAGATAAAAAAAAAAGTTTGGAAACAATTTTCGAAATTGAAAATAAATAACTATTTGTCACATTTTATAAAATAGTTACCAATCTTATTTGTTTGAAAAATTGTAATTCTGTATAACATTCAAAATTTGCAATACACTTAACAAAAACAAAGTTAGAAATTGATTAAAAGCAAACACATATACACCAAATTTAACCAAACACCAAATTTAATGTAACAGGAAAGTAAAGATCGTTTTAAATTTATCCTTGTTAATGATAACATTTGGAAATGTGACATCACGTCTAGGGCCTCTTATTGCTTAGAAAGCAACGGAGAATCTCTTGCAGAAATCTCTCATTATGTTTCTCTAAAATAAGTCAGCTGATACACACTAAAAAGTTTAGTTAAGATGCAGTTACTTACTCTCTCCCCAAACAATTATATTTATTTCTTCAGCTTATTGACTTAATTTTTAAAAAAAATTTTTCTTTGCAATCACTTGATTCTGTTCGGAAAAAATTGCTCTCTACATTTTATTTCTATAAAAGTATTAAATTTCAATATGAACATTTTGTCAGCCATATAATTTTCTTTTATCAACCAAGTTATTTTTAATATTATTTCTGAATCATGCTTACCAATATCTGCAATCTGTTAGACATAACCCATTGATATAGTAACAGATTGATAAGAAAACATTTTTAAAAAAAGGGTCACTTTAAGAATAGATTGAATGTAGGTTTTATGGCACAAGGTCCAAGTGAGGTCATGCTGCACCAAACATGTTTTTATAAGAGAAAAAGCAAAGTGCATACTACAATTATTTTTATAAAATACATTAAACATTGATAAAATGGCACAGAAACAATCTAAGGTGACAATGAAATAAAATCAGTTAAAATAGTCAACTAAAACAAAGGCAAGAACATACTCTTAAATGTGAATAAAATCAGGGATAGGTTAAAATTTATATATAATTTAAGCTAACAATAGCACGTAAAAATGCAAAAATGTTAGGATGATGGGTATCACCTAACAAATTATTAAAATGTGATGAATCAAAAGTAAGACATCACAAGTGTTGCATTGAAGAGGTTCTCCAAATAACAAATGTAGAAGAGTCAGTCTGGTATGTCCGATTCAGAGCCGGGTAAGTTTAGCATCTGCACTGCGAAGTAAGACAGTATGCAATTCACTATCGACTTGATTATCCCACTGCTGCCGCCTCAAAGATTTTATAAACTGCATAATATGTACTTTTATATCTAAGAGAGGTATAAACAAATTTAAGGGAGTAGTAGCAGATAGAATGGCTGTATCAGCTAAATTCCAACGTGCCTTGGAACTCAACAAAGCAAAATATATTTTAAAAATAGAATCTTACTCTTCCAGTTGCAGAAATTCTTCCATGTATACCGCCTTGATTGATTGGTTTACCAGTTATACAAGCGTGGGAATTCATATCTGTATGACCTAATAAGAGGATAAAAATATACATTAAATAGAATACTTATTGTTATAAATAAAGCTTTATCAATTTTGACAAAAAAAAAAAACTTACACTTTTTTTATAAATTCCGCTAGAAAAAAATTCCAAGAAAAATATGTGTAAGTGTATTTTTTTCTTTAATTTTTTTTCAAATTTTCTATAAACCAAATCAAACTTAGTAATGATCAATTGTCTGGTGTATCACAAAATAACCAACCATTTAATGGAATGTGGCATAAAACGAGTCAGAATGTGGAATAAAAGATTCTAAACAATGATTTATTGAAAGCATAAACTATAATTTAAAGACTTGTTTGAAAAGAGGCACAATTAACTGTGATCATATGATGTATATATAATTTAAACAGTTGAATTTAATTTCTTTTAAATCTATTTTTAACCAAGTAATTTTCAATAATGCTTGAAGTTCTTGAAAAAAAGTCCTGCTCAAATACACTGCTCACTAACATAAATTTATGATAAAGATCATAATTCATAGAGATCAGATTTATGTGAAGATCATAATTTAACATAAAATTATCAAAAATTAACATGGTAAAGAAAAAATATCTCCTTTCGAAAAAGGGAAAATTAAGCACTTTTTAAAAACATCCATTGAAAAAGAACATTTAAAGGCTTTGAAAAAACGAAAATAAGCACCTTTAAAAAACGCTACATACCCTGATTAACATGTTCTTGATCTAAGGAGTTTGAATTACAAGTTGTTCATAGTCTTAAGAATGTTTCATTTCAATTTAATGTAAATAAAACAAAAATAATTAATTATACAAAAAAAAACACAAAAACGTTAAAACAGTTTAAAGGCTTACTTCAAATCTTATATAAGGCATATACATACTACCTTTTAAGTAAGCAAATGAATATAAATTATTACCTATAGTCTGGGCATAAGTGTCGGCAATCCAACTCATTTCTCTCTCTCCGGTACCCATGTCAGGGGCAGGAACATCTAAACCTGGTCCTATAGAAGAAAAGAAAATTACATATTAGTGGTCATTGATATTTTATTTATTTTTAATCATAAATAGTGCACTTCAGGGTTAAAGAGAAGATTGAGAAGGGCTGGTTCATTCCTTACTAAAAGATGAAGTTACAATGCCCCACCTCACGAGGTCACGCCTCACACATATCTCTAAAATCGCAACTAAAGGATATGAAAACTTTGCTGTTTATACTTTCTATAAGAAATTAGTTTTATGTTCGACACTTTTCTGATAATAGCTGTCAAACTTTACCCTACTAACAAATTATTTCAGTTTAAAAATATAGAATTCATACATTTTCCTGATATTTCTTATAATATTAAAAAATAACATTTTAAAGTTAGAAAAATTTCTCAATGGTTGTCGTCATCGTTTCATTATAGTTTTCTAACTTTCGATATAGTTTCACTATAGTTTTCTAACTAATAAAAGAAAGCAAATAAAGGCACTTTAACAGTTACATATTGTTCGATGATAATATAGTTTATCAATTAGGATGTCTATTTTTAATATATTTAAACATTAACTCCTTAGATCACTAGGAAATTAATATCTTAAATACTAATTACTAAAAGAAAATAATCTTTAAGCATATAATAATGGAAATATTACTCTTTCTAATAAATATTTAAAATTAAGGAGTTACAATTTAAACACATAAATATTTTGAATAATGACATTAAAAAATACATTCATTATGAAATTGGAAAAAAATCTTGAACTTCAAAAATAAAAGTTATTAATGTTAATAACTTTTATTTTATAAGTTCAAGATTTTATTTTCTGCCACCTCATACATTTTTACTTCTTCTTTTCTGTTTTAAGTTACGAGAGAAATTCAATGGCAAAATTCTAATAAAAGTTTGTAAACGTTAGCATAATGCTTTTTTATTCGCAGCAGGATAAATTCTTTTGGTACACTTCATAATTAATTTGATGATGATTTATTAAAAATTTAATATAATTTTTTTAACCAAAAATTATTTTTTAAAATAACTTAATTTATGTTACATATTTCATGAAATGACATAATTTAGTTAAACTTTTAGCTTTAAAATAAATTTGTTTGAAACTACTAAAAAATTTGTGTCCATTTAAAATTTTAAAAATATATTATTTGAAAACAAGTGATTCAAAAAATCTGAAACTTGGTATTTTGCTAGGTCTACCTATGAGCCAAAAATAAACTAACTACAAAGATAAACACATTTAATGTGGTATCATCACTTTTTAATGCTCAATTAGATGAGCCAATGCAATGAAAAGATTTAGAAAGCAAATCAAACACCTAAAAATCCTTTTTTTGCCAACTGAAGAGCGAAATTCCTTGTTATTTTCTCTAATTCGAATTCACTGTATTCCCTGGGGTTAATTTTCAATCCAGCTTTAGCTCCACCAAATGGCACGTCCACAACAGCGCATTTAAATGTCATCAAAGCAGACAGCGCCTTCACTTCATCCAAGCTGACGTCCAAACTGTAACGAATACCTGAAAATAAACATACTTTATCACCACACAGCAGAAAATAATAAAAACATTAAAAATAATATATATAATTACATAAAAATACATGACACACTAATAACTGAATTTAAATTTACTGTACAATATTTTTTTTTCTTTTCTAATTAACATTAGATAAGCAAATACACATTTTTCTTTAGCGGGTTTAGTATAAACAGGGCCAACTGTCCGGGGCAAATTTACTACCGTTTAGTGGCACCTTCACAAATTCAACTTAAGGAAAAAGGGTAGTTTCACAAAATACTTTTAAAAGAGCAAGGTCTAAGAATTTTTAAACAGAAATTTTCAAAAGATTTTATTTTTTCAGAATTATAATCAAAAGATGCCTTTCTCGTGCATCAGAGTGAAAAAATATGTTTGTGATTTTTCTATTATAACTTGTGAATAATGAAAAATAAAGAACAGTGAAATAAAAAATTTCAGTAGAAATTTTCGCTAATTTTTTTTATGCAGTTATTTGATTTCCACATAGTTTTTAAAATCCAATATTTTTTAAACAATATTATTTATTATAACAATTACATATATATTGTATTGCGAAATGAAAACACACATTTAGTAACCCTTTTTTGAGGAATCCAATTCATGTGATTTCTCCATAGATTTTATTTTTTTGGTAATTACTGCTATGGATTTCTCGATTTTTAATGTGATGAATATTTACAAAATGCAAAAAAGGAAATAATTAGTGTACCTTCTCCCTACAAAATGTGAGAGTATCGCACATAATATAGAATAAAAAAATATTACATATTTAATTTAAAATTTTTTTTTTTTTATGTTGACCTTCAGTGACTTTAGTTTAGTGGCATGTATATTTGTTATTGTTAAAATTATCTTGCAAAAAGATATTAGTATTAGAGAGGTATGTTGCCGAAAGTACGAAAAAATTCTGCCACAGGGGCTTTGAAGTAGAATTTTTGTAAGATACACAACTAGACTACAAAGAAACATTTAGAGTTCCAAGGAAAACACAGTTCTTGGGTGAGTTCTTTTGCAGAAAGTTCCATGGATGCTTCACAGTAAGCTAAAAAAATATGCAGAAACTTAAGATAGAACTTATGCAACTTAAAATTATTCCCTTTTTGCAACAGATGAAAGCATTTATAAGAAGAAATGGGTGACTGATTTGTATCGATTGAAAAATAACATACATAAGTAGGATTACCTCCTTTACAAGGTGTCCGATGATGACTGTGTTGAGCTCTCCATCCATTTATCATCACATATTTACCGCTGTCTCGCTTTAGTGGGAAGCACACCTCTAAAACAGAATGGCAAGGACCTAAAATTCCCAGATAGCCTCTCACTTTTTCTCTTTTTTCGTCGAGGGTCATTTTTCCTTTGAACTCTTCCACTAGTTTGTCTTCTACCACAGACCATCCTTTATGATAAAAATATTCAACCATGTGAAAAAATGACGGATTATCAGCATCCTCTACGTACTGCAGATTCTCCGGTATTACATGGGAACTGTAATCCCGGGACACGAAAACAGAACTAAGTGCTGCATTCGACCTTGTTCGAATCAGTTTATCTGCATTGTGCACATTTAATTTGGATATCTTCAATTTTTGTAGCTGAGAAAATGCTGTTCTGCAAAACATGATGAATTCGATTTTAAAAACTAGAAAAAGAGTTAAGAAAAAGCTTATCGAATAAGGACTGAGCTAACGCTGATTTCTTTAAAACACACCAATCATTCCATTATCAAACTTTTTTTTTTCTTTCTCGGCAGAATCCACAAATTGAAGATTCTCGGGCTCGCGGATAATTTTCTCACTGCTGCTGCCCTTTAAATCCTAATCACAACAATAAATGGGTCGGTTAACTGTGACGGTCTTTTGGAGCAAGATCTAAACGTATTATAGATCATGTTTTCTACACTAGAGAGCGCCGCAAGCTCTTTACTGTTCATGTTTCTGGGTTACTGAATCCCATGTATTTTGAGACCTTTTAACTCAACAGTTCACTGTGTACCCAGAAAATCTTGTATCGAAATTTTCTTTGCATTGTCACAAAATTTTAATCCATTCATCAAAAAAGGATAAAATATAATTTTTTAAGCTTTTTGAAAATATTGTCACTTTAAGACGAAAAAAAAGCGAATGGTAAACCTTGTTTCAGTATTTTTATCAGTATTTTTACATTGTCATGATAAGGTAAGGATGGTGTTTTGTTCTTTGTGTGCCAAGCTTCTGGGTTACTGATTGAAGAGTTTTTTTCCACTTCAATTTTACTACCACGTTTACCAAGAAGGACTTGATCCCAGCTCATCTCAGACAGTTGGCCTTAGAAATTATAAATAAGATCCCCGACAATGCCATAAATTTTTTTACGGACGGCAGTAGACTGGACTATTACGCAGGCAGCGGCATCTACACCGAGAAACCGGAGGGGGGAACTGTCTATCTGCCTCCGCAACCCTGACTTCTCATCGGTCTTCAAGAGTGAATTAATAGCAACTGAACAAGGCTTTAAAGCTGTTTTTAATGAAAATGACGTCGGGGACCTCTGGATCTTTTCGGACGCAGTGGGGGTGCCATCCCCTCTGCAGAGGATCGAAATTGTGATGGCATGTCTTCGGATCATCCTTAGGGATGCTCCCCAGACGGTCGCCAATAGCCCATTGTGCAGCTCTAGTCGTGTGACGTAAATGAACTACAACTACAACAACAACTGGATCCTTTCGGACAGTCGCAGCTTTCTCCAACACCTCCACAACTGGATTGCAATTGGAAATCAAACTAGCATTTCTATCCTTCTCAAACTCAAGCTCATTTCAAAATTCCACGATGTTTATTTTCAGTGGATCCCATCTCATGTTGACATATACGGCAATGGCGGATCGACTGGCCAAGGAGTGCTGTTACCACGCTAATCCTTCCTCTTTAACACTTACCTTTCTAGAACATCAATCCATAATTAGTTCTGAAATTTCGAAGGGGTGGAAGATTCCTCCCTGCCATCACTGGTATGCAGGCAAAGAGCCAGGTTACTTATTTGCCCTCAATTGTGACAGAGCTTCTAAAACCGCAATTTCCAGATTAGCAAGTCGTCATGCAAAAAGTCTCTCGTTTTTCGAAAGCATAAGAATTTTAGAGGTCTGCTCCAAATTTCAAACTGAGCAGGCTTTTCCCGAACACATCCTGAACTGTTTGGGACTTTCCAGGGAGGACATACTCTTATTCCTCCCTCTGGTTCTCGATTTTCTTAGGGTCAACGGTCTGATGGACCTTGCCTGACTTTGTCAGGCATTGGAGAATAAGCCGAAACAACAACATGAGTAATCTTTCTTGCTTAAGTGAACTTGTTACCTGATTTATTATTTGTGTTTTAAAAAGAATCGTCATATGAAGACCTGGGCTGCGCCTGTAGTAGGTTAGGGGGCAATTGACGCCTCCCTAATGCAGCGAACTTAAGAATCGTCGGGAAAATGCTACCTTCTTGAAAAGAAAGATAATTACATTCTTAAAAATCTCTAGTTTTTTATTTAATGAGAGTAAATTAAAAATATAAAGACGAGAATGTGTTCTTTTTTCTTACACTTACCGCCTACTTCCCGTTCAAGTCTTTTGTTTGTGTCCATATGGAAGGTTATTCAACAGCGCTGTAGATTAGGGGGGGGGGGACGAGAGGACTGTCCTAGCTCCTATTCAATCGTCCACACTTTATGAGACTTTCTATAATGCATGCACACTTTCTACACATTCAATAACAAAAAGTATTTAGTTATATGCTACACCGTTTAACATAAAGAAATCTATTTTTAAATTATTTGGAAGAAATGAAGAAGTAAATTTGTTTTGTTAATTTTCCTTTTTTTAATTTGCTCTTAAATATTGTATATAATGCTAAAATATTCAATTATAATTGTTCATATATGAGTTAAAATATTGAATTAGACTTGTAATATCTATACCAGAGGTGGGGAACTTTTTTACCATTAGAGGCCACATTTAAATTAGGCAGCAATAAGAGAGGCCGCATTAGCTGATTGACCTAAGAAAGTGACTTTTGTGAAATTATTATAGTTTTTCTATAGATTTAACAATTTATTGCATTATATAGAAAAAATAAAATATAATACTACAAAATTTTAAATATAATATACATATAAAATAATATAAAGATATTATAAAAAAATACAATTAAAAATATTTTTTATTCACTAAGTTAGTGACTTATTTGGCTTTGTTTTTTGTTTGATAGTAATTGTATATTTGGATCAAGTTTCGTAACACACAGCTTTAATTGATCCTCCAAATGTGCATCTGTAATTTGCGTTCTTAAATTTGTTTTTATTTTTGACATGAGAGAAAATGTTGTCTCGCAACAGTAGGTACTTCCGAAGCAGGAAAGTAAACGGCGAGCATGTTCTCGAAGGCATGGATATTCAACAGCATTTTTCCAGATTTCTATGGGATCCTTTTTAGCGCTAAAAAGGGATTTGATGATACTATCTTCCCCTAAATCAATTAACTCCATTTGTAGTTCTGCAGGAGCCTCAGATATATCTATTAAATGTGGTTCAAATGCAAGTTTCATAGCAGGAGTGTGCTCGTCAAAATCAGAAAATCTTTTAGTATACTCTTCTATTAAACAATCCAAGACACATACATATTCATCGAATATTTTATTTTCACAGTTCTGCTCATTTAACATTTTAGCTAGCTCCGGGAAGTGTAGTGCAGATATTTCCGATCGACAAAGCAATGTTTTGAAAAATGATAATTTTTTTCTAAAAGCTTGGATCTTTTGCCACATTTCATAAATATACCTCGTTTCACCTGGCAGGCAAATATTTAAATTGTTTTGTTTTGTCATCATATCAGACAAAAATGCAAGGTTTTTGAGAAATACTTCATCTGATAGATCACATTGTTTTCCTTGTTCTTGATAAAAGTTTAAAATTTGTCGTCGTAAAGACAAAACTTTTATCAAAACCTGACCTGTTGATAGCCAGCGAACCTTGCAGTAGTATGGTAGGTCAACACTATACGTTTCCTCATCTAAAGAGAGCATCTGCCGAAATTCACGATGACGCATTGCATTTACGCGAATATAGTTGACAATGGCAATGGTTCTATCCAGAGTGTCTTGCAAAATGGTAGATTTTGCTGATGCAAAATGCAGTGAAATGATATCAATTTTTTCAAGTTTAAGTTTTCCTTTTTTAACAAAGCAACGAATTCTTCTTTTTTGCCTCTCATGGAAGGTGCGCCATCGGTGCAGACACTGACTAAATTACTGACATTCAATTGTAATTTATTACATACTTCTTTGAAGTTTTCGAAAATATCGGCTCCGCGAGTTCTTCCAGTTAGTGTACCCAACGCAAGTAGTTCTTCGTAACATTGAAAATCTTTAGTTATAGCACGAATAAAATATAAAACTTGTGCCGAATCTGTTTTATCAGTGCTTTCATCTAAAGCAACTGAAAAATAAACATCTTCATTTTGTATAATTGTTTGAAGTTGCTCTGTTACATTTTGCGCTAATTCGTGCTGTCGATCTGTTACAGTTCTTCTTGAAAGAGCTAATTGTTTGTATTTGTTGACATTTCTTGGATCTAACATACTCACTGCTTCAACAATGCATTCTTTAATTATTTCAATGTCACTAAATGGTTTGCCTCTTTTTCCAAGTATATGTGCCATTTTATACGTAACAGCAACTGCAGAGGAATTTTGATTTACAAAGGCACTAAAAGATGCCTCCCAGAAAGCATGTAACCTTACGACAACCTTGAGTTTTAACTTTATTTTCATTGTCACTAAAAGGTTTGCGGTAAAAACCTTTTTTCAATGACGTAAAAATATTACTATTTCCAACCTTTCCTCCTTAAAGGAAAACTAAATGATTTTTAAATCTTTTTTAAAAATATTGTTATTTAGGTTAAATAAACAAGCAAATTGTAAACCTTATTTTTTGCATTTTTGTTTGCTGTCATGATTAGATTAGCAGAAATATTAAGCGAAAACCTATTTCAAAGGAAACGAAATAAAGCAAATATTAACCTTTTCAGCGAAAATATTAGTAAATAATAAGAAAATATTTTGCAAAGGGCCTCATTTAAAGGAAAGCAAATAAACGAGAATAAGACCATGATTTTGGATTCTTTTTTTAAAGTCTGCGAAAGTACAATACGAAAACTTTCTTTGAAAGGTTTCTCGACACAAGTATAAGTAATAGTTCTTTTTCAGAAACTTTTCATTCGAACAATCTCATTAAAATAATAAATAAAATTTGAATCTGGAGTTTAAAATTGACTCTTCAATATTTTTGTTACATATTTTCTTTTCTTCTCGAATATGGCTTTAGGGGTCCTATGCGTTGCGGTTCCTTTAAAATGTGTGGCCTTCCCTCGTTCATTTTACCTTATTGCAAACCTAATTTTGGTGTAGCAATAAAATATTCGCGCGAAGAGAATTTTATTTAAAATATTTATACGCAGAAAAAATTCGTCCAACAGTCTAGTGTGAGCAAGAGGGTCATCGATATTAAGACTCCACGATTTATGACTAACGAGGAGTGATGGTGAAAAGAAAATCAGCTTAGTGCACCTACCGCCTTTATTTCCCTGACAAGCTGGTACCCGCTCTACAGCTGGGAGGATTCAAAACCTAAACCCACAGTTTTTTTCATCATATCTTTGAAGTGAATTTAAGAACATTTTGTTCACAGAACTCGATGTATAGTGTACAAAATAAAAGACAGACCACCCTGAATAGATTTCGATCTAATGACTGAATTTTCACGTGATATAACTCAATCTTAAAATACCAAACAATCGTACCAAAGGGAATTTTTATACACTATTTAGGGGGCACATAAAGGGCCGAAATAGATTTTGTTAATTAACCGGAATGAAGTTCTTTAAGCTATATATTCGTGCAAACAACTTGTGAGTCGTGGTGTGGTTGTTAGCGCCATGGGTAAAGAAGTTAGTAGATTCGGTGGTCAGGGGTTCGGTCCTGGTCACGGATTAATTTTTAATTTTTTTTTCTATTTACTTTATTTTATTTTTTAAAATTTATTTTTCTACATTTCAACGTGAATAAAGTGTTATATTTATAAAAATAATTATTTTTCTTCGGGAAAGAGGGAATATTAGCTGAAAAACGGATAAATTTCGACCCCGGAGCTACTCACACGACTCACTCCGTAACTGCCTTTAATATTAACTTATAATTTTCAAACTCTGCCTGAAATTAGAGTTTTATATAAAAAACAATCGTACGAAAGGAAATTTTTATACACTAATTAAGGGGCACATAATGGGCCAAAATAGATTTTGTTAATTAACCGGAAGTAAATTCTTTAAGCTATATATTCGTGGAAGCAACGTGTGAGTCGTGGTGTTGTTGTTAGCGCCATGAGTAAAGAAGTTTGTAGATTCGGTGGTCAGGGGTTCTGTCCTGGTCACGAATAAAATTTTAAATTGTTTTTTATTTACTTTATTTTATTTTTTAAAATTTATTTTTCTCTATTTCAGCGTGAATAAAGTGTTATATTTATAAAAATAATTATTTTTCTTTGGGAAAGAGGGAATAATAGCTGAAAAATGGATAAATTTCGACCCCGGAGCTACTCACACGACTCACTCCGTAAATGCCTTTAATAATAACTTATAATTTTCAAACTCTGCCTGAAATTAGAGTTTTATATAAAAAACAATGTACGAAAGGAAATTTTTATACACTAATTAGGGGGCACATAATGGGCCAAAATAGATTTTTTTAATTAACCGGAAGTAAATTCTTTAAGCTATATATTCGTGGACGCAACGTGTGAGTCGTGGTGTTGTTGTTAGCGCCATGAGTAAACAAGTTTGTAGATTCGGTGGTCAGGGGTTCTGTCCTGGTCACGAATAAAATTTTAATTTTTTTTTTATTTACTTTATTTTATTTTTTAAAATTTATTTTTCTGTATTTCAGCGTGAATAAAGTGTTATATTTATAAAAATAATTATTTTTCTTTGGGAAAGAGGGAATAATAGCTGAAAAATGGATAAATTTCGACCCCGGAGCTACTCACACGACTCACTCCGTAAATGCCTTTAATATTAACTTATAATTTTCAAACTCTGCCAGATATTAGAGTTTTATATACTAAACAATAGTACGAAAGGAAATTTTTCTACATTAATTAGGGGGCACATAATGGGCCAAAATAGATTTTGTTAATTAACTGGAAGTTCTTCAAGCTATATATTCGTGCAAGAAGTGTGAGTCGTGGCGTGGTTGCTAGCGCCATGAGTAAAGAAGTTTGTAGATTCGGTGGTCAGGGGTTCTGTCCTGGACACGGATAAATTTAAATTTTTTTTTCTATTTACTTTATTTTATTTTTTAAAATTTTATTTTTCTATATTTCAACGTGAATAAGGTGTTATATTTATAAAAATAATTATTTTTCTTCGGGAAAGAGGGAATAATAGCTGAAAAACGGATAAATTTCGACCCCGGAGCTACTCACACGACTCACTCTGTAACTGCCTTTAATATTAACTTATAATTTTCAAACTCTGCCAGAAATTAGAGTTTTATATACTAAACAATCGTACGAAAGGAAATTTTTATACACTAATTAGGGGGCACATAATGGGCCAAAATAGATTTTAATTAACCGGAAGTAAATTCTTTAAGCTATATATTCGTGGAAGCAACGTGTGAGTCGTGGTGTTGTTGTTAGCGCCATGAGTAAAGAAGTTTGTAGATTCGGTGGTCAGGGGTTCTGTCCTGGACACGGATAAATTTAAATTTTTTTTTCTATTTACTTTATTTAATTTTTTAAGATTTATTTTTCTGTATTTCAACGTGAATAAAGTGTTATATTTATAAAAATAATTATTTTTCTTTGGGAAAGAGGGAATAATAGCTGAAAAACGGATAAATTTCGACCCCGGAGCTACTCACACGACTTACTCTCTAACTGCCTTTAATATTAACTTATAATTTTCAAACTCAGCCAGAAATTAGAGTTTTATATACTAAACAATCGTGCGAAAGGAAATTTTTATACACTAATTAGGGGGCACATAATGGGCCAAAATAGATTTTGTTAATTAACCGGAAGTAAATTCTTTAAGCTATATATTCGTGGAAGCAACGCGTGAGTCGTGGTGTTGTTGTTAGCGCCATAAGTAAAGAAGTTTGTAGTTTCGGTGGTCAGGAGTTCTGTCCTGGTCACGGATAAAATTAAAATTTTTTTTCCTATTTACTTAATTTTATTTTTTAAAATTTATTTTTCTGCATTTCAACGTGAATAAAGTGTTATATTTATAAAAATAATTATTTTTCTTTGGGAAAGAGGGAATAATAGCTGAAAAACGGATAAATTTTGACCCCGAAGCTACTCACACAACTCACTCCGTAACTGCCTTTAATACTAACATATAATTTTCAAACTCTGCCTGAAATTAGAGTTTTAAATACTAAACAATCGTACGAAAGGAAATTTTTATACACTAATTAGGGGGCACATAATGGGCCAAAATAGATTTTGTTAATTAACCGGAAGTAAATTCTTTAAGCTATATATTCGTCGAAGCAACGTGTGAGTCGTGGTGTTGTTGTTAGCGCCATGAGTAAAGAAGTTTGTAGATTCGGTGGTCAGGGGTTCTGTCCTGGTCACGGAATAAATTTAAATTTTTTTTTCTATTTACTTTATTTTATTTTTTAAAATTTTATTTTTCTGTATTTCAACGTGAATAAAGTGTTATATTTATAAAAATAATTATTTTTCTTTGGGAAAGAGGGAATAATAGCTGAAAAACGGATAAATTTCGACCCCGGAGCTACTCACACGACTCACTCCGTAACTGCCTTTAATATTAACTTATAATTTTCAAACTCTGCCAGAAATTAGAGTTTTATATACTAAACAATCGTAGGAAAGGAAATTTTTATACACTAATTAGGGGGCACATAATGGGCCAAAACAGATTTTGTTAATTAACCGGAAGTAAATTCTTTAAGCTATATATTCGTGGAAGCAACCTGTGAGTCGTGGTGTTGTTGTTAGCGGTATGAGTAAAGAAGTTTGTAGATTCGGTGGTCAAGGGTTCTGTCCTGGTCACGGATAAAATTTTAATTTTTTTCTTCTATTTACTTTATTTAATTTTTTAAAATTTATTTTTCTGTATTTCAACGTGAATAAAGTGTTATATTTTTAAAAATAATTATTTTTCTTTGGGAAAGAGGGAATAATAGCTGAAAAACGGATAAATTTTGACCCCGAAGCTACTCACACGACTCACTCCGTAACTGTCTTTAATATTAACTTATAATTTTCAAACTCTGCCAGAAATTAGAGTTTTATATACTAAACAATCGTATGAAAGGAAATTTTTATACACTAATTAGGGGGCACATAATGGGCCAAAATAGATTTTGTTAATTAACCGGAAGTAAATTCTTTAAGCTATATATTCGTGGAAGCAACGTGTGAGTCGTGGTGTTGTTGTTAGCGCCATGAGTAAAGAAGGTTGAAGATTCGGTGGTCAGGGGTTCTGTCCTGGTCACGGATAAAATTTTAATTTTTTTCTTCTATTTACTTTATTTTATTTTTTAAAATTTATTTTTCTGTATTTCAACGTGAATAAAGTGTTATATTTATAAAAATAATTATTTTTCTTTGGGAAAGAGGGAATAATAGATGAAAAACGGATAAATTTTAACCCCGAAGCAACTCACACAACTCACTCCGTAACTGCCTTTAATATTAACTTATAATTTTCAAACTCTGCCAGAAATTAGAGCTTTATAATACTAAACAATCGTACGAAAGGAAATTTTTATACACTAATTAGGGGGCACATAATGGGCCAAAATAGATTTTGTTAAATAACCGGTAGTAAATTCTTTAAGCTATATATTCGTGGAAGCAACCTGTGAGTCGTGGTGTTGTTGTTAGCGGTATGAGTAAAGAAGTTTGTAGATTCGGTGGTCAGGGGTTCTGTCCTGGTCTCGGATAAAATTTAAATTTTTTTTCTTCTATTTACTTTATTTTATTTTTTAAAATTTATTTTTCTGTATTTCAGCGTGAATAAAGTGTTATATTTATAAAAATAATTATTTTTTTTCGGGAAAGAGGGAATAATAGGTGAAAAACGGATAAATTTCGACCCGGGAGCTACTCACACGACTCACTCCGTAACTGCCTTTAATATTAACTTATAATTTTCAAACTCTGCCAGAAATTAGAGTTTTATTGACTAAACAATCGTACGAAAGGAAATTTTTAAACACTAATTAGGGGGCACATAATGGGCCAAAATAGATTTTGTTAATTAACCGGAAGTAAATTCTTTAAGCTATATATTCGCGGAAGCAACGTGTGAGTCGTGGTGTTGTTGTTAGCGCCATGAGTAAAGAAGTTTGTAGATTCGGTGGTCAAGGGTTCTGTCCTGGCCACGGATAAAATTTTAATTTTTTTCATCTATTTACTTTATTTTATTTTTTAAAATTTATTTTTCTGTATTTCAATGTGAATAAAGTGTTATATTTATAAAAATAATTATTTTTCTTCGGGAAAGAGGGAATAATAGGTGAAAAACGGATAAATTTCGACCCGGGAGCTACTCACACGACTCACTCCGTAACTGCCTTTAATATTAACTTATAATTTTCAAACTCTGCCAGAAATTAGAGTTTTATATACTAAACAATCGTGCGAAAGGAAATTTTTATACACTAATTAGGGGGCACATAATGGGCCAAAATAGATTTTGTTAATTAACCGGAAGTAAATTCTTTAAGCTATATATTCGTGGAAGCAACGCGTGAGTCGTGGTGTTGTTGTTAGCGCCATAAGTAAAGAAGTTTGTAGTTTCGGTGGTCAGGAGTTCTGTCCTGGTCACGGATAAAATTAAAATTTTTTTTCCTATTTACTTAATTTTATTTTTTAAAATTTATTTTTCTGCATTTCAACGTGAATAAAGTGTTATATTTATAAAAATAATTATTTTTCTTTGGGAAAGAGGGAATAATAGCTGAAAAACGGATAAATTTTGACCCCGAAGCTACTCACACAACTCACTCCGTAACTGCCTTTAATACTAACATATAATTTTCAAACTCTGCCTGAAATTAGAGTTTTAAATACTAAACAATCGTACGAAAGGAAATTTTTATACACTAATTAGGGGGCACATAATGGGCCAAAATAGATTTTGTTAATTAACCGGAAGTAAATTCTTTAAGCTATATATTCGTCGAAGCAACGTGTGAGTCGTGGTGTTGTTGTTAGCGCCATGAGTAAAGAAGTTTGTAGATTCGGTGGTCAGGGGTTCTGTCCTGGTCACGGATAAAATTTAAATTTTTTTTTCTATTTACTTTATTTTATTTTTTAAAATTTTATTTTTCTGTATTTCAACGTGAATAAAGTGTTATATTTATAAAAATGATTATTTTTCTTTGGGAAAGAGGGAATAATAGCTGAAAAACGGATAAATTTCGACCCCGGAGCTACTCACACGACTCACTCCGTAACTGCCTTTAATATTAACTTATAATTTTCAAACTCTGCCAGAAATTAGAGTTTTATATACTAAACAATCGTAGGAAAGGAAATTTTTATACACTAATTAGGGGGCACATAATGGGCCAAAACAGATTTTGTTAATTAACCGGAAGTAAATTCTTTAAGCTATATATTCGTGGAAGCAACCTGTGAGTCGTGGTGTTGTTGTTAGCGGTATGAGTAAAGAAGTTTGTAGATTCGGTGGTCAAGGGTTCTGTCCTGGTCACGGATAAAATTTTAATTTTTTTCTTCTATTTACTTTATTTTATTTTTTAAAATTTATTTTTCTGTATTTCAGCGTGAATAAAGTGTTATATTTATAAAAATAATTATTTTTTTTCGGGAAAGAGGGAATAATAGGTGAAAAACGGATAAATTTCGACCCGGGAGCTACTCACACGACTCACTCCGTAACTGCCTTTAATATTAACTTATAATTTTCAAACTCTGCCAGAAATTAGAGTTTTATTGACTAAACAATCATACGAAAGGAAATTTTCAAACACTAATTAGGGGGCACATAATGGGCCAAAATAGATTTTGTTAATTAACCGGAAGTAAATTCTTTAAGCTATATATTCGCGGAAGCAACGTGTGAGTCGTGGTGTTGTTGTTAGCGCCATGAGTAAAGAAGTTTGTAGATTCGGTGGTCAAGGGTTCTGTCCTGGGCACGGATAAAATTTTAATTTTTTTCATCTATTTACTTTATTTTATTTTTTAAAATTTATTTTTCTGTATTTCAATGTGAATAAAGTGTTATATTTATAAAAATAATTATTTTTCTTTGGGAAAGAGGGAATAATAGATGATAAACGGATAAATTTTGACCCCGAAGCTACTCACACAACTCACTCCGTAACTGCCTTTAATATTAACTTATAATTTTCAAACTCTGCCAGAAATTAGAGTTTTATATACTAAACAATCGTACGAAAGGAAATTTTTATACACTAATTAGGGGGCACATAATGGGCCAAAATAGATTTTGTTAATTAACCGGAAGTAAATTCTTTAAGCTATATATTCCTGGAAGCAACAAGTGAGTCGTGGTGTTGTTGTTAACGCCATGAGTAAAGAAGTTTGAAGATTCGGTGGTCAGGGGTTCTGTCCTGGTCACGGATAAAATTTTAATTTTTTTTTCTACTTACTTTATTTTATTTTTTAAAATTTATTTTTCTGTATGTAAACGTGAATAAAGTGTTATATTTATAAAAATAATTATTTTTCTTTGGGAAAGAGGGAATAATAGCTTACAAACGGATAAATTTGGACCCCGAAGCTACTCACACAACTCACTCCGTAACTGCCTTTAATACTAACATATAATTTTCAAATTCTGCCTGAAATTAGAGTTTTAAATACTAAACAATCGTACGAAAGGAAATTTTTATACACTAATTAGGGGGCACATAATGGGCCAAAATAGATTTTGTTAATTAACCGGAAGTAAATTCTTTAAGCTATATATTCGTGGAAGCAACGTGTGAGTCGTGGTGTTGTTGTTAGCGCCATGAGTAAAGAATTTTGTAGATTCGGTGGTCAGGGGTTCTGTCCTGGTCACGGATAAAATTTTAATTTTTTTTTTATTTACTTTATTTTATTTTTTAAAATTTATTTTTCTGTATTTAAACGTGAATAAAGTGTTATATTTATAAAAATAATTATTTTTCTTTGGGAAAGAGGGAATAATAGCTGAAAAACGGATAAATTTCGACCCCGGATCTACTCACACGACTCACTCCGTAACTGCCTTTAATAATAACTTATAATTTTCAAACTCTGCCAGAAATTAGAGTTTTATATACTAAACAATCGTAGGAAAGGAAATTTTTATACACTAATTAGGGGGCACATAATGGGCCAAAACAGATTTTGTTAATTAACCGGAAGTAAATTCTTTAAGCTATATATTCGTGGAAGCAACCTGTGAGTCGTGGGTTGTTGTTAGCGGTATGAGTAAAGAAGTTTGAAGATTCGGTGGTCAGGGGTTCTGTCCTGGTCTCGGACAAAATTTAAATTTTTTTATCTTCTATTTACTTTATTTTATTTTTTAAAATTTATTTTTCTGTATTTCAACGTGAATAAAGTGTTATATTTATAAAAATAATTATTTTTTTTCGGGAAAGAGGGAATAATAGGTGAAAAACGGATAAATTTCGACCCGGGAGCTACTCACACGACTCACTCCGTAACTGCCTATAATATTAACTTATAATTTTCAAACTCTGCCAGAAATTAGAGTTTTATTGACTAAACAATCGTACGAAAGGAAATTTTTAAACACTAATTAGGGGGCACATAATGGGCCAAAATAGATTTTGTTAATTAACCGGAAGTAAATTCTTTAAGCTATATATTCGAGGAAGCAACGTGTGAGTCGTGGTGTTGTTGTTAGCGCCATGAGTAAAGAAGTTTGTAGATTCGGTGGTCAAGGGTTCTGTCCTGGTCACGGATAAAATTTTAATTTTTTTCTTCTATTTACTTTATTTTATTTTTTAAAATTTATTTTTCTGTATTTCAACGTGAATAAAGTGTTATATTTATAAAAATAATTATTTTTCTTTGGGAAAGATGGAATAATAGATGAAAAACGGATAAATTTTGACCCCGAAGCTACTCACACAACTCACTCCGTAACTGCCTTTAATATTAACTTATAATTTTCAAACTCTGCCAGAAATTAGAGTTTTATATACTAAACAATCGTACGAAAGGAAATTTTTATACACTAATTAGGGGGCACATAATGGGCCAAAATAGATTTTGTTAATTAACCGGAAGTAAATTCTTTAAGCTATATATTCGTGGAAGCAACGTGTGAGTCGTGGTGTTGTTGTTAGCGCCATGAGTAAAGAAGTTTGAAGATTCGGTGGTCAGGGGTTCTGTCCTGGTCACGGATAAAATTTTAATTTTTTTTTTCTACTTACTTTATTTTATTTTTTAAAATTTATTTTTCTGTATTTAAACGTGAATAAAGTGTTATATTTATAAAAATAATTATTTTTCTTTGGGAAAGAGGGAATAATAGCTGAAAAACGGATAAATTTCGAACCCGGAGCTACTCACACGACTCACTCCGTAACTGCCTTTAATATTAACTTATAATTTTCAAACTCTGCCAGAAATTAGAGTTTTATATACTAAACAATCGTACGAAAGGAAATTTTTATACACTAATTAGGGGGCACATAATGGGCCAAAATAGATATTGTTAATTAACCGGAAGTAAATTCTTTAATCTATATATTCGTGGAAGCAACGTGTGAGTCGTGGTGTTGTTGTTAGCGCCATGAGTAAAGAAGGTTGAAGATTCGGTGGTCAGGGGTTCTGTCCTGGTCACGGATAAAATTTTAATTTTTTTTTCTACTTACTTTATTTATTTTTTAAAATTTATTTCTCTGTATTTAAACGTGAATAAAGTGTTATATTTATAAAAATAGTTATTTTTCTTTGTTAAAGAGGGAATAATAGCTGAAAAACGGATAAATTTCGACTCCGGAGCTACTCACACGACTCACTCCGTAACTGCCTTTAATATTAACTTATAATTTTCAAACTCTGCCAGAAATTAGGGTTTTATATACTAAACAATCGTACGAAAGGAAATTTTTATACACTAATTAGGGGGCACATAATGGGCCGAAATAGATTTTGTTAATTAACCGGAAGTAAATTCTTTAAGCTATATATTCGTGGAAGCAACGCGTGAGTCGTGGTGTTGTTGTTAGCGCCATGCGTAAAGAAGTTTGTAGTTTCGGTGGTCAGGAGTTCTGTCCTGGTCACGGATAAAATTAAAATTTTTTTTCCTATTTACTTTATTTTATTTTTTAAAATTTATTTTTCTGTATTTCAACGTGAATAAAGCGTTATATTTATAAAAATAATTATTTTTCTTTGGGAAAGAGGGAATAATAGCTGAAAAACGGATAAATTTTGACCCCGAAGCTACTCACACGACTCACTCCGTAACTGTCTTTAATATTAACTTATAATTTTCAAACTCTGCCAGAAATTAGAGTTTTATATACTAAACAATCGTAGGAAAGGAAATTTTTATACATTAATTAGGGGGCACATAATGGGCCAAAATAGATTTTGTTAATTAACCGGAAGTAAATTCTTTAAGCTATATATTCGTGGAAGCAACGTGTGAGTCGTGGTGTTGTTGTTAGCGCCATGAGTAAAGAAGTTTGTAGATTCGGTGGTCAGGGGTTCTGTCTTGGTCACGGACAAAACTTTAATTTTTTTTTCTATTTACTTTATTTTATTTTTTTTAAATTTATTTTTCTGTATTTCAACGTGAATAAAGTGTTATATTTATAAAAATAATTATTTTTCTTTGGGTAAGAGGGAATAATAGCTGAAAAACGGATAAATTTCGACCCCGGAGCTACTCACACGACTCACTCCGTAAGTGCCATTAATATTAACTTATAATTTTCAAACTCTGCCAGAAATTAGAGTTTTATATACTAAACAATCGTACGAAAGGAAATTTTTATACACTAATTAGGGGGCACATAATGGGCCAAAATAGATTTTGTTAATTAACCGGAAGTAAATTCTTTAAGCTATATATTCGTGGAAGCAACGTGTGAGTCGTGGTGTTGTTGTTAGCGCCATGAGTAAAGAAGTTTGTAGATTCGGTGGTCAGGGGTTCTGTCCTGGTCACGGATAAAATTTAAATTTTTTTTTCTATTTACTTTATTTTATTTTTTAAAATTTTATTTTTCTGTATTTCAACGTGAATAAAGTGTTATATTTATAAAAATAATTATTTTTCTTTTGGAAAGAGGGAATAATAGCTGAATAACGGATAAATTTCGTCACGGGTGCTACTCACACGACTCACTCCGTAACTGTCTTTAATATTAACTTATAATTTTCAAACTCTGCCAGAAATTAGAGTTTTATATACTAAACAATCGTATGAAAGGAAATTTTTATACACTAATTAGGGGGCACATAATGGGCCAAAATATATTTTGTTAATTAACCGGAAGTAAATTCTTTAAGCTATATATTCGTGGAAGCAACGTGTGAGTCGTGGTGTTGTTGTTAGCGCCATGAGTAAAGAAGTTTGTAGATTCGGTGGTCAAGGGTTCTGTCCTGGTCACGGATAAAATTTTAATTTTTTTTTTCTATCTACTTTATTTTATTTTTTAAAATTTATTTTTCTGTATTTCAACGTGAATAAAGTGTTATATTTATAAAAATAATTATTTTTCCTATAAAAAGAGGGAATAATAGCTGAAAAACGGATAAATTTCGACCCCGGAGCAACTCACACTACTCACTCCGTAACTGCCTTTAATATTAACTTATAATTTTCAAACTCTGCCAGTAATTAGAGTTTTATATACTAAACAATCGTACGAAAGGAAATTTTTATACACTAATTTGGGGGCACATAATGGGCCAAAGTAGATTTTGTTAATTAACCGGAAGTGAATTCTTTAAGCTATATATTCGTGGAAGCAACGTGTGAGTCGTGGTGTTGTTGTTAGCGCCATGAGTAAAGAAGTTTGCAGATTTGGTGGTCAGGAGTTCTGTCCTGGTCACGGATAAAATTTAAGTTTTTTTTCTATTTACTTTATTTTATTTTTTAAAATTTATTTTTCTGTATTTCAACGTGAATAAAGTGTTATATTTATAAAAATAATTATTTTTCTAAGGGAAAGAGGGAATAATAGCTGAAAAACGGATAAATTTTGACCCCGAAGCTACTCACACAACTCACTCCGTAACTGCTTTTAATATTAACTTATAATTTTCAAACTCTGCCAGAAATTAGAGTTTTATATACTAAACAATCGTACGAAAGGAAATTTTTATACACTAATTAGGGGGCACATAATGGGCCAAAATAGATTTTGTTAATTAACCGGAAGTAAATTCTTTAAGCTATATATTCGTGGAAGCAACGTGTGAGTCGTGGTGTTGTTGTTAGCGCCATGAGTAAAGAAGTTTGTAGATTCGGTGGTCAGGGGTTCTGCCCTGGTCACGGATAAAATTTAAATTTTTGTTTTCTATTTACTTTATTTTATTTTTTAAAATTTTATTTTTCTGTATTTCAACATGAATAAAGTGTTATATTTATAAAAATAATTATTTTTCTTTGGGAAAGAGGGAATAATAGCTGAATAACGGATAAATTTCGACACGGGAGCTACTCACACGACTCACTCCGTAACTGCCTTTAATATTAACTTATAATTTTCAAACTCTGCCAGAAATTAGAGTTTTATATACTAAACAATCGTACGAAAGGAAATTTTTATGCACTAATTAGGGGGCACATAATGGGCCAAAATAGATTTTGTTAATTAACCGGAAGTAAATTCTTTAAGCTATATATTCGTGGAAGCAACGTGTGACTCGTGGTTTTGTTGTTAGCGGGATGAGTAAAGAAGTTTGTAGATTCGGAGGTCAGGGGTTCTGTCCTGGACACGGATAAAATTTAAATTTTTTTTTCCATTTACTTTATCTTATTTTTTAATATTTTATTTTTCTGTATTTCAACGTGAATAAAGTGTTATATTTATAAAAATAATTATTTTTCCTATAAAAAGAGGGAATAATAGCTGAAAAACGGATAAATTTCGACCCCGGAGCAACTCACACTACTCACTCCGTAACTGCCTTTAATATTAACTTATAATTTTCAAACTCTGCCAGTAATTAGAGTTTTATATACTAAACAATCGTACGAAAGGAAATTTTTATACACTAATTTGGGGGCACAGAATGGGCCAAAGTAGATTTTGTTAATTAACCGGAAGTGAATTCTTTAAGCTATATATTCGTGGAAGCAACGTGTGAGTCGTGGTGTTGTTGTTAGCGCCATGAGTAAAGAAGTTTGCAGATTTGGTGGTCAGGAGTTCTGTCCTGGTCACGGATAAAATTTAAGTTTTTTTTCTATTTACTTTATTTTATTTTTTAAAATTTATTTTTCTGTATTTCAACGTGAATAAAGTGTTATATTTATAAAAATAATTATTTTTCTAAGGGAAAGAGGGAATAATAGCTGAAAAACGGATAAATTTTGACCCCGAAGCTACTCACACAACTCACTCCGTAACTGCTTTTAATATTAACTTATAATTTTCAAACTCTGCCAGAAATTAGAGTTTTATATACTAAACAATCGTACGAAAGGAAATTTTTATACACTAATTAGGGGGCACATAATGGGCCAAAATAGATTTTGTTAATTAACCGGAAGTAAATTCTTTAAGCTATATATTCGTGGAAGCAACGTGTGAGTCGTGGTGTTGTTGTTAGCGCCATGAGTAAAGAAGTTTGTAGATTTGGTGGTCAGGGGTTCTGTCCTGGACACGGATAAAATTTAAATTTTTTTTTCCATTTACTTTATCTTATTTTTTAATATTTTATTTTTCTATATTTCAACGTGAATAAAGTGTTATATTTATAAAAATAATTATTTTTCTTCGGGAAAGAGAGAATAATAGGTGAAAAACGGATAAATTTCGACCCGGGAGCTACTCACTCGACTCACTCCGTAACTGCCTTTAATATTAACTTATAATTTTCACACTCTGCCAGAAATTAGAGTTTTATATACTAAACATTCGTATGAAAGGAAATTTTTATACACTAATTAGGGGGCACATAATGGGCCAAAATAGATTTTGTTAATTAACCGGAAGTAAATTCTTTAAGCTATATATTCGTGGAAGCAACGTGTGAATCGTGGTGTTGTTGTTAGCGCCATGAGTAAAGAAGTTTGTAGATTCGGTGGTCAAGGGTTCTGTCCTGGTAACGGATAAAATTTAATTTTTTTTTCTGTTTACTTTATTTTATTTTTTAAAATTTATTTTTCTGTATTTCAACGTGAATAAAGTGTTATATTTATAAAAATAATTATTTTTCTTGGAAAAAGAGGGAATAATAGCTGAAAAACGGATAAATTTCGACCCCGGAGCTACTCACACTACTCACTCCGTAACTGCCTTTAATATTAACTTATAATTTTCAAACTCTGCCAGAAATTAGAGCTTTATATACTAAACAATCGTACGAAAGGACATTTTTATACACTAATTAGGGGGCACATAATAGGCCAAATTAGATTTTGTTAATTAACCGGAAGTAAATTCTTTAAGCTATATATTCGTGGAAGCAACGTGTGAGTCGTGGTGTTGTTGTTAGCGCCATGAGTAAAGAAGTTTGTAGATTCGGTGGTCAGGGGTTCTGTCCTGGTCACGGATAAAATTTAAATTTTTTTTTCTATTTACTTTATTTTATTTTTTAAGATTTATTTTTCTGTGTTTCAACGTGAATAAAGTGTTATATTTATAAAAATAATTATTTTTCCTATAAAAAGAGGGAATAATAGCTGAAAAACGGATAAATTTCGACCCCGGAGCTACTCACACTACTCACTCCGTAACTGCCTTTAATATTAACTTATAATTTTCAAACTCTGCCAGTAATTAGAGTTTTATATACTAAACAATCGTACGAAAGGAAATTTTTATACACTAATTTGGGGGCACATAATGGGCCAAAGTAGATTTTGTTAATTAACCGGAAGTGAATTCTTTAAGCTATATATTCGTGGAAGCAACCTGTGAGTCGTGGTGTTGTTGTTAGCGCCATGAGTAAAGAAGTTTGTAGATTTGGTGGTCAGGAGTTCTGTCCTGGTCACGGATAAAATTTAAGTTTTTTTTCTATTTACTTTATTTTATTTTTTAAAATTTATTTTTCTGTATTTCAACGTGAATAAAGTGTTATATTTATAAAAATAATTATTTTTCTAAGGGAAAGAGGGAATAATAGCTGAAAAACGGATAAATTTCGACCCCGGAGCTACTCACACGACTCACTCCGTAACTGCCTTTAATATTAACTTATAATTTTCAAACTCTGCCAGTAATTAGAATTTTATATACTAAACAATCGTACGAAAGGAAATTTTTATACACTAATTAGGGGGCACGTAATGGGCCAAAATAGATTTTGTTAATTAACCGGAAGTAAATTCTTTAAGCTATATATTCGTGGAAGCAACGTGTGAGTCGTGGTGTTGTTGTTAGCGCCATGAGTAAAGAAGTTTGTAGATTCGGTGGTCAAGGGTTCTGTCCTGGTCGCGGATAAAATTTTAAATTTTTTTTTCTATTTACTTTATTTTATTTTTTAAAATTTATTTTTCTGTATTTCAACGTGAATAAAGTGTTATATTTATAAAAATAATTATTTTTCCTATAAAAAGAGGGAATAATAGCTGAAAAACGGATAAATTTCGACCCCGGAGCTACTCACACTACTCACTCCGTAACTGCCTTTAATATTAACTTATAATTTTAAAACTCTGCCAGTAATTAGAGTTTTATATACTAAACAATCGTACGAAAGGAAATTTTTATACACTAATTAGGGGGCACATAATGGGCCAAAATAGATTTTGTTAATTAACCGGAAGTAAATTCTTTAAGCTATATATTCGTGGAAGCAACGTGTGAGTCGTGGTGTTGTTGTTAGCGCCATGAGTAAAGAAGTTTGTAGATTCGGTGGTCAGGGGTTCTGCCCTGGTCACGGATAAAATTTAAATTTTTGTTTTCTATTTACTTTATTTTATTTTTTAAAATTTTATTTTTCTGTATTTCAACATGAATAAAGTGTTATATTTATAAAAATAATTATTTTTCTTTGGGAAAGAGGGAATAATAGCTGAATAACGGATAAATTTCGACACGGGAGCTACTCACACGACTCACTCCGTAACTGCCTTTAATATTAACTTATAATTTTCAAACTCTGCCAGAAATTAGAGTTTTATATACTAAACAATCGTACGAAAGGAAATTTTTATGCACTAATTAGGGGGCACATAATGGGCCAAAATAGATTTTGTTAATTAACCGGAAGTAAATTCTTTAAGCTATATATTCGTGGAAGCAACGTGTGAATCGTGGTGTTGTTGTTAGCGCCATGAGTAAAGAAGTTTGTAGATTCGGTGGTCAAGGGTTCTGTCCTGGTAACGGATAAAATTTAATTTTTTTTTCTGTTTACTTTATTTTATTTTTTAAAATTTATTTTTCTGTATTTCAACGTGAATAAAGTGTTATATTTATAAAAATAATTATTTTTCTTGGAAAAAGAGGGAATAATAGCTGAAAAACGGATAAATTTCGACCCCGGAGCTACTCACACTACTCACTCCGTAACTGCCTTTAATATTAACTTATAATTTTCAAACTCTGCCAGAAATTAGAGCTTTATATACTAAACAATCGTACGAAAGGACATTTTTATACACTAATTAGGGGGCACATAATAGGCCAAATTAGATTTTGTTAATTAACCGGAAGTAAATTCTTTAAGCTATATATTCGTGGAAGCAACGTGTGAGTCGTGGTGTTGTTGTTAGCGCCATGAGTAAAGAAGTTTGTAGATTCGGTGGTCAGGGGTTCTGTCCTGGTCACGGATAAAATTTAAATTTTTTTTTCTATTTACTTTATTTTATTTTTTAAGATTTATTTTTCTGTGTTTCAACGTGAATAAAGTGTTATATTTATAAAAATAATTATTTTTCCTATAAAAAGAGGGAATAATAGCTGAAAAACGGATAAATTTCGACCCCGGAGCTACTCACACTACTCACTCCGTAACTGCCTTTAATATTAACTTATAATTTTCAAACTCTGCCAGTAATTAGAGTTTTATATACTAAACAATCGTACGAAAGGAAATTTTTATACACTAATTTGGGGGCACATAATGGGCCAAAGTAGATTTTGTTAATTAACCGGAAGTGAATTCTTTAAGCTATATATTCGTGGAAGCAACCTGTGAGTCGTGGTGTTGTTGTTAGCGCCATGAGTAAAGAAGTTTGTAGATTTGGTGGTCAGGAGTTCTGTCCTGGTCACGGATAAAATTTAAGTTTTTTTTCTATTTACTTTATTTTATTTTTTAAAATTTATTTTTCTGTATTTCAACGTGAATAAAGTGTTATATTTATAAAAATAATTATTTTTCTAAGGGAAAGAGGGAATAATAGCTGAAAAACGGATAAATTTCGACCCCGGAGCTACTCACACGACTCACTCCGTAACTGCCTTTAATATTAACTTATAATTTTCAAACTCTGCCAGTAATTAGAGTTTTATATACTAAACAATCGTACGAAAGGAAATTTTTATACACTAATTAGGGGGCACATAATGGGCCAAAATAGATTTTGTTAATTAACCGGAAGTAAATTCTTTAAGCTATATATTCGTGGAAGCAACGTGTGAGTCGTGGTGTTGTTGTTAGCGCCATGAGTAAAGAAGTTTGTAGATTCGGTGGTCAAGGGTTCTGTCCTGGTCGCGGATAAAATTTTAAATTTTTTTTTCTATTTACTTTATTTTATTTTTTAAAATTTATTTTTCTGTATTTCAACGTGAATAAAGTGTTATATTTATAAAAATAATTATTTTTCCTATAAAAAGAGGGAATAATAGCTGAAAAACGGATAAATTTCGACCCCGGAGCTACTCACACTACTCACTCCGTAACTGCCTTTAATATTAACTTATAATTTTAAAACTCTGCCAGTAATTAGAGTTTTATATACTAAACAATCGTACGAAAGGAAATTTTTATACACTAATTAGGGGGCACATAATGGGCCAAAATAGATTTTGTTAATTAACCGGAAGTAAATTCTTTAAGCTATATATTCGTGGAAGCAACGTGTGAGTCGTGGTGTTGTTGTTAGCGCCATGAGTAAAGAAGTTTATAGATTCGGTGGTCAGGGGTTCTGTCCTGGTCACGGATAAAATTTAAATTTTTTTTTTCTATTTACTTTATTTTATTTTTTAAAATTTTATTTTTCTGTATTTCATCGTGAATAAAGTGTTATATTTATAAAAATAATTATTTTTCTTTGGGAAAGAGGGAATAATAGCTGAATAACGGATAAATTTCGACACGGGAGCTACTCACACGACTCACTCCGTAACTGCCTTTAATATTAACTTATAATTTTCAAACTCTGCCAGAAATTAGAGTTTTATATACTAAACAATCGTACGAAAGGAAATTTTTATGCACTAATTAGGGGGCACATAATGGGCCAAAATAGATTTTGTTAATTAACCGGAAGTAAATTCTTTAAGCTATATATTCGTGGAAGCAACGTGTGAGGCGTGGTTTTGTTGTTAGCGGGATGAGTAAAGAAGTTTGTAGATTCGGAGGTCAGGGGTTCTGTCCTGGACACGGATAAAATTTAAATTTTTTTTTTCCATTTACTTTATCTTATTTTTTAAAATTTTATTTTTCTATATTTCAACGTGAATAAAGGGTTATATTTATAAAAATATTTATTTTTCTTCGGGAAAGAGGGAATAATAGGTGAAAAACGGATAAATTTCGACCCGGGAGCTACTCACTCGACTCACTCCGTAACTGCCTTTAATATTAACTTATAATTTTCACACTCTGCCAGAAATTAGAGTTTTATATACTAAACAATCGTATGAAAGGAAATTTTTATACACTATTTAGGGGGCACATAATGGGCCAAAATAGATTTTGTTAATTAACCGGAAGTAAATTCTTTAAGCTATATATTCGTGGAAGCAACGTGTGAGTCGTGGTGTTGTTGTTAGCGCCATGAGTAAAGAAGTTTGTAGATTCGGTGGTCAAGGGTTCTGTCCTGGTCACGGATAAAATTTAATTTTTTTTTCTATTTACTTTATTTTATTTTTTAAAATTTATTTTTCTGTATTTCAACGTGAATAAAGTGTTATATTTATAAAAATAATTCTTTTTCTTGGAAAAAGAGGGAATAATAGCTGAAAAACGGATAAATTTCGACCCCGGAGCTACTCACACTACTCACTCCGTAACTGCCTTTAATATTAACTTATAATTTTCAAACTCTGCCAGAAATTAGAGCTTTATATACTAAACAATCGTACGAAAGGAAATTTTTATACACTAATTAGGGGGCACATAATAGGCCAAATTAGATTTTGTTAATTAACCGGAAGTAAATTCTTTAAGCTATATATTCGTGGAAGCAACGTGTGAGGCGTGGTTTTGTTGTTAGCGGGATGAGTAAAGAAGTTTGTAGATTCGGAGGTCAGGGGTTCTGTCCTGGACACGGATAAAATTTAAATTTTTTTTTTCCATTTACTTTATCTTATTTTTTAAAATTTTATTTTTCTATATTTCAACGTGAATAAAGGGTTATATTTATAAAAATATTTATTTTTCTTCGGGAAAGAGGGAATAATAGGTGAAAAACGGATAAATTTCGACCCGGGAGCTACTCACTCGACTCACTCCGTAACTGCCTTTAATATTAACTTATAATTTTCACACTCTGCCAGAAATTAGAGTTTTATATACTAAACAATCGTATGAAAGGAAATTTTTATACACTATTTAGGGGGCACATAATGGGCCAAAATAGATTTTGTTAATTAACCGGAAGTAAATTCTTTAAGCTATATATTCGTGGAAGCAACGTGTGAGTCGTGGTGTTGTTGTTAGCGCCATGAGTAAAGAAGTTTGTAGATTCGGTGGTCAAGGGTTCTGTCCTGGTCACGGATAAAATTTAATTTTTTTTTCTATTTACTTTATTTTATTTTTTAAAATTTATTTTTCTGTATTTCAACGTGAATAAAGTGTTATATTTATAAAAATAATTCTTTTTCTTGGAAAAAGAGGGAATAATAGCTGAAAAACGGATAAATTTCGACCCCGGAGCTACTCACACTACTCACTCCGTAACTGCCTTTAATATTAACTTATAATTTTCAAACTCTGCCAGAAATTAGAGCTTTATATACTAAACAATCGTACGAAAGGAAATTTTTATACACTAATTAGGGGGCACATAATAGGCCAAATTAGATTTTGTTAATTAACCGGAAGTAAATTCTTTAAGCTATATATTCGTGGAAGCAACGTGTGAGTCGTGGTGTTGTTGTTAGCGCCATGAGTAAAGAAGTTTGTACATTCGGTGGTCAGGGGTTCTGTCCTGGTCACGGATAAAATTTAAATTTTTTTTTTCTATTTACTTTATTTTATTTTTTAAGATTTATTTTTCTGTGTTTCAACGTGAATTAATTGTTATATTTATAAAAAGAATTATTTTTCTTTGGGAAAGAGGGAATAATAGCTGAAAAACGGATAAATTTCGACCCCGGAGCTACTCACACGACTTACTCCCTAACTGCCTTTAATATTAGCTTATAATTTTCAAACTCTGCCAGAAATTAGAGTTTTATATACTAAACAATCGTGCGAAAGGAAATTTTTATACACTAATTAGGGGGCACATAATGCTCCAAAATAGATTTTGTTAATTAACCGGAAGTAAATTCTTTAAGCTATATATTCGTGGAAGCAACGTGTGAGTCGTGGTGTTATTGTTAGGGCCATGAGTAAAGAAGTTTGTAGATTCGGTGGTCAGGAGTTCTGTCCTGGTCACGGATAAAATTTAAATTTTTTTTTCTACTTACTTTATTTTATTTTTTAAAATGTATTTTTCTGTATTTCAACGTGAATAAAGTGTTATATTTATAAAAATAATTATTTTTCTTTGGGAAAGAGGGAATAATAGATGAAAAACGGATAAATTTTGACCCCGAAGCTACTCACACAACTCACTCCGTAACTGCCTTTAATATTAACTTATACTTTTCAAACTCTGCCAGAAATTAGAGTTTTATATACTAAACAATCGTACGAAAGGAAATTTTTATACTCTAATTAGGGGGCACATAATGGGCCAAAATAGATTTTGTTAATTAACCGGAAGTAAATTCTTTAAGCTATATATTCGTGGAAGCAACGTGTGAGTCGTGGTGTTGTTAGCGCCATGAGTAAAGAAGTTTGTAGATTCGGTGGTCAGGGGTTCCGTCCTGGTCACGGATAAAAGTTAAATTTTTTTTTCTACTTACTTTATTTTATTTTTTAAAATTTATTTTTCTGTATTTCAACGTGAATAAAGTGTTATATTTATAAAAATAATTATTTTTCTTTGGGAAAGAGGGAATAATTGATGAAAAACGGATAAATTTTGACCCCGAAGCTACTCACACAACTCACTCCGTAACTGCCTTTAATATTAACTTATAATTTTCAAACTCTGCCAGAAATTAGAGTTTTATATACTAAACAATCGTACGAAAGGAAATTTTTATACACTAATTAGGGGGCACATAATGGGCCAAAATAGATTTTGTTAATTAACCGGAAGTAAATTCTTTAAGCTATATATTCGTGGACGCAACGTGTGAGTCGTGGTGTTGTTGTTAGCGCCATGAGTAAAGAAGTTTGTAGATTCGGTGGTCAAGGGTTCTGTCCTGGTCACGGATAAGATTTAATTTTTTTTTTCTATTTACTTTATTTTATTTTTTAAAATTTATTTTTCTGTATTTAAATGAGAATAAAGTGTTATATTTATAAAAATAATTATTTTTCTTTGGGAAAGAGGGAATAATAGCTGAAAAACGGATAAATTTCGACCCCGGAGCTACTCACACGACTCACTCCGTAACTGCCTTTAATATTAACTTATAATTTTCAAACTCTGCCAGATGTTAGAGTTTTATATACTAAACAATCATACGAAAGGATATTTTTATACACTAATTAGGGGGCACATAATGGGCCAAAATAGATTTTGTTAATTAACCGGAAGTATATTCTTGAAGCTATATATTCGTGGAAGCAACGTGTGAGTCGTGGTGATGTTGTTAGCGCCATGAGTAAAGAAGTTTGTAGATTCGGAGGTCAGGAATTCTGTCCTGGTCACGGATAAAATTTTAATATTTTTTTCTAATTACTTTATTTTATTTTTTAAAATTTATTTTTCTGTATTTCAACGTGAATAAAGTGTTATATTTATAAAAATAATTATTTTTCTTTGGGAAAGAGGGAATAATAGCTGAAAAATGGATAAATTTCGACCCCGGAGCTACTCACACGACTCACTCCGAAACTGCCTTTAATATTAACTTATAATTTTCAAACTCTGCCAGATATTAGAGTTTTATATACTAAACAATCGTTCGAAAGGAAATTTTTATACATTAATTAGGGGGCACATAATGGGCCAAAATAGATTTTGTTAATTAACCGGAAGTAAATTCTTTATGCTATATATTAGTGGAAGCAACGTGTGAGTCGTGGTGTTGTTGTTAGCGCCATGAGTAAAGAAGTTTGTAGATTCGGTGGTCAGGGGTTCTGTCCTGGTCACGGATAAAATTTTAGTTTTTTCTTTATATTTACTTTATTTTATTTTTCAAAATTTATTTTTCTGTATTTCAACGTGAATAAAGTGTTATATTTATAAAAATAATTATTTTTCTTTGGGAAAGAGGGAATAATAGCTGAAAAACGGATAAATTTCGACCCCGGAGCTACTCACACGACTCACTCCGTAACTGCCTTTAATAATAACTTATAATTTTCAAACTCTGCCAGAAATTAGAGTTTTATATACTAAACAATCGTACGAAAGGAAATTTTTATACACTAATTAGGGGGCACATAATGGGCCAAAATAGATTTTGTTAATTAACCGGAAGTAAATTCTTTAAGCTATATATTCGTGGAAACAACGTGTGAGTCGTGGTGTTGTTGTTAGCGTCATGAGTAATGAAGTTTGTAGATTCGGTGGTCAGGGGTTCTGTCCTGGTCGCGGATGAAATTTTAATTTTTTTTTCCATTTACTTTATTTTATTTTTTAAAATTTATTTTTCTGTATTTCAACGTGAATAAAGTGTTATATTTATAAAAATAATTATTTTTCTTTGGGAAAGAGGGAATAATAGCTGAAAAACGGATAAATTTCGACCCCGGAGCTACTCAAACGACTCACTCCGTAACTGCCTTTAATATTAACTTATAATTTTCAAATACTGCCAGAAATTAGAGTTTTATATACTTAACAATCGTACGAAAGGAAATTTTTATACACTAATTAGGGGGCACATAATGGGCCAAAATAGATTTTGTTAATTAACCGGAAGTAAATTCTTTAAGCTATATATTCGTGGAAGCAACGTGTGAGTCGTGGTGTTGTTGTTAGCGCCATGAGTGAAGAAGTTTGTAGATTCGGTGGTCAAGGGTTCTGTCCTGGTCACGGATAAGATTTAATTTTTTTTTTCTATTTACTTTATTTTATTTTTTAAAATTTATTTTTCTGTATTTAAATGAGAATAAAGTGTTATATTTATAAAAATAATTATTTTTCTTTGGGAAAGAGGGAATAATAGCTGAAAAACGGATAAATTTCGACCCCGGAGCTACTCACACGACTCACTCCGTAACTGCCTTTAATATTAACTTATAATTTTCAAACTCTGCCAGATGTTAGAGTTTTATATACTAAACAATCGTACGAAAGGATATTTTTATACACTAATTAGGGGGCACATAATGGGCCAAAATAGATTTTATTAATTAACCGGAAGTATATTCTTGAAGCTATATATTCGTGGAAGCAACGTGTGAGTCGTGGTGATGTTGTTAGCGCCATGAGTAAAGAAGTTTGTAGATTCGGAGGTCAGGAATTCTGTCCTGGTCACGGATAAAATTTTAATATTTTTTTCTAATTACTTTATTTTATTTTTTAAAATTTATTTTTCTGTATTTCAACGTGAATAAAGTGTTATATTTATAAAAATAATTATTTTTCTTTGGGAAAGAGGGAATAATAGCTGAAAAATGGATAAATTTCGACCCCGGAGCTACTCACACGACTCACTCCGAAACTGCCTTTAATATTAACTTATAATTTTCAAACTCTGCCAGATATTAGAGTTTTATATACTAAACAATCGTTCGAAAGGAAATTTTTATACATTAATTAGGGGGCACATAATGGGCCAAACTAGATTTTGTTAATTAACCGGAAGTAAATTCTTTATGCTATATATTAGTGGAAGCAACGTGTGAGTCGTGGTGTTGTTGTTAGCGCCATGAGTAAAGAAGTTTGTAGATTCGGTGGTCAGGGGTTCTGTCCTGGTCACGGATAAAATTTTAGTTTTTTCTTTATATTTACTTTATTTTATTTTTCAAAATTTATTTTTCTGTATTTCAACGTGAATAAAGTGTTATATTTATAAAAATAATTATTTTTCTTTGGGAAAGAGGGAATAATAGCTGAAAAACGGATAAATTTCGACCCCGGAGCTACTCACACGACTCACTCCGTAACTGCCTTTAATAATAACTTATAATTTTCAAACTCTGCCAGAAATTAGAGTTTTATATACTAAACAATCGTACGAAAGGAAATTTTTATACACTAATTAGGGGGCACATAATGGGCCAAAATAGATTTTGTTAATTAACCGGAAGTAAATTCTTTAAGCTATATATTCGTGGAAACAACGTGTGAGTCGTGGTGTTGTTGTTAGCGTCATGAGTAAAGAAGTTTGTAGATTCGGTGGTCAGGGGTTCTGTCCTGGTCGCGGATGAAATTTTAATTTTTTTTTCCATTTACTTTATTTTATTTTTTAAAATTTATTTTTCTGTATTTCAACGTGAATAAAGTGTTATATTTATAAAAATAATTATTTTTCTTTGGGAAAGAGGGAATAATATCTGAAAAACGGATAAATTTCGACCCCGGAGCTACTCACACGACTCACTCCGTAACTGCCTTTAATATTAACTTATAATTTTCAAACTCTGCCAGAAATTAGAGTTTTATATACTAAACAATCGTACGAAAGGAAATTTTTATACACTAATTAGGGGGCACATAATGGGCCAAAATAGATTTTGTTAATTAACCGGAAGTAAATTCTTTAAGCTATATATTCGTGGAAGCAACGTGTGAGTCGTGGTGTTGTTGTTAGCGCCATGAGTAAAGAAGTTTGTAGATTCGGTGGTCAGGGGTTCTGTCCTGGTCACGGATAAAATTTTAATTTTTTTTTCTATTTACTTTATTTTATTTTTTAAAATTTATTTTTCTTTATTTCAACGTGAATAAAGTGTTATATTTATAAAATAATTATTTTTCTTTGAGAAAGAGGGAAAAATAGCTGAAAAACGGATAAATTTCGACCCCGGAGCTACACACGACTCACTCCGTAACTGCCTTTAATATTAACTTATAATTTTCAAACTCTGCCAGAAATTAGAGTTTTATATACTAAACAATCGTACGAAAGGAAATTTTTATACACTCATTAGGGGGGCACATAATGGGCCAAAATAGATTTTGTTAATTAACCGGAAGTAAATTCTTTAAGCTATATATTCGTGGAAGCAACGTGTGAGTCGTGGTGTTGTTGTTAGCGCCTTGAGTAAAGAAGTTTGTAGATTCGGTGGTCAGGGGTTCTGTTCTGGTCACGGATAAAACTTTAATTTTTTTTTCTATTTACTTTATTTTATTTTTTAAAATTTATTTTTCTGTATTTCAACGTGAATAAAGTGTTATATTTATAAAAATAATTATTTTTCTTTGGGAAAGAGGGAATAATAGCTGAAAAACGGATAAATTTCGACCCCGGAGCTACTCACACGACTCACTCCGTACCTGCTTTAATATTAACTTATAATTTTCAAACTCAGCCAGAAATTAGAGTTTTATATACTAAACAATCGTATGAAAGGAAATTTTTATACACTAATTAGGGGGCACATAATGGGCCGAAATAGATTTTGTTAATTAACCGGAAGTAAATTCTTTAAGCTATATATTCGTGGAAGCAACGTGTGAGTCGTGGTATTGTTGTTAGCACCATGAGTAAAGAAGTTTGTAGATTCGGTGGTCAGGGGTTCTGTCCTGGTCAGGGATTAATTTTTAATTGTTTTTCTTTTTACTTTATTTTATTTTTTAAAATTTATTTTTCTGTATTTCAACGTGAATAAAGTGTTATATTTATAAAAATAATTATTTTTCTTTGGGAAAGAGGGAATAATAGCTGAAAAACGGATAAATTTCGACCCCGGAGCTACTCACACGACTCACTCCGTAACTGCCTTTAATATTAACTTATAATTTTCAAACTCTGCCAGAAATTAGAGCTTTATGTACTAAACAATCGTACGAAAGGAAATTTTTATACACTAATTAGGGGGCACATAATGGGCCAAATAAGATTTTGTTAATTAACCGGAAGTAAATTCTTTAAGCTATATATTCGTGGAAGCAACGTGTGAGTCGTGGTGTTGTTGTTAGCGCCATGAGTAAAGAAGTTTGTAGATTCGGCGGTCAGGGGTTCTGTCCTGGTCACGGATAAAATTTTAATTTTTTTTTCTATTTACTTTATTTTATTTTTTAAAATTTATTTTTCTTTATTTCAACGTGAATAAAGTGTTATATTTATAAAAATAATTATTTTTCTTTGAGAAAGAGGGAAAAATAGCTGAAAAACGGATAAATTTCGATCCCGGAGCTACACACGACTCACTCCGTAACTGCCTTTAATATTAACTTATAATTTTCAAACTCTGCCAGAAATTAGAGTTTTATATACTAAACAATCGTACGAAAGGAAATTTTTATACACTCATTAGGGGGGCACATAATGGGCCAAAATAGATTTTGTTAATTAACCGGAAGTAAATTCTTTAAGCTATATATTCGTGGAAGCAACGTGTGAGTCGTGGTGTTGTTGTTAGCGCCTTGAGTAAAGAAGTTTGTAGATTCGGTGGTCAGGGGTTCTGTTCTGGTCACGGATAAAACTTTAATTTTTTTTTCTATTTACTTTATTTTATTTTTTAAAATTTATTTTTCTGTATTTCAACGTGAATAAAGTGTTATATTTATAAAAATAATTATTTTTCTTTGGGAAAGAGGGAATAATAGCTGAAAAACGGATAAATTTCGACCCCGGAGCTACTCACACGACTCACTCCGTACCTGCTTTAATATTAACTTATAATTTTCAAACTCTGCCAGAAATTAGAGTTTTATATACTAAACAATCGTATGAAAGGAAATTTTTATACACCAATTAGGGGGCACATAATGGGCCGAAATAGATTTTGTTAATTAACCGGAAGTAAATTCTTTAAGCTATATATTCGTGGAAGCAACGTGTGAGTCGTGGTATTGTTGTTAGCGCCATGAGTAAAGAAGTTTGTCGATTCGGTGGTCAGGGGTTCTGTCCTGGTCAGGGATTAATTTTTAATTGTTTTTCTTTTTACTTTATTTTATTTTTAAAATTTATTTTTCTGTATTTCAACGTGAATAAAGTGTTATATTTATAAAAATAATTATTTTTCTTTGGGAAAGAGGGAATAATAGCTGAAAAACGGATAAATTTCGACCCCGGAGCTACTCACACGACTCACTCCGTAACTGCCTTTAATATTAACTTATAATTTTCAAACTCTGCCAGAAATTAGAGCTTTATGTACTAAACAATCGTACGAAAGGAAATTTTTATACACTAATTAGGGGGCACATAATGGGCCAAATAAGATTTTGTTAATTAACCGGAAGTAAATTCTTTAAGCTATATATTCGTGGAAGCAACGTGTGAGTCGTGGTGTTGTTGTTAGCGCCATGAGTAAAGAAGTTTGTAGATTCGGTGGTCAGGGGTTCTGTCCTGGTCACGGATAAAATTTTAATTTTTTTTTCTATTTACTTTATTTTATTTTTTAAAATTTATTTTTCTTTATTTCATCGTGAATAAAGTGTTATATTTATAAAAATAATTATTTTTCTTTGAGAAAGAGGGAAAATTAGCTGAAAAACGGATAAATTTCGACCCCGGAGCTACTCACACGACTCACTCCGTAACTGCCTTTAATATTAACTTATAATTTTCAAACTCTGCCAGAAATTAGAGCTTTATATACTAAACAATCGTACGAAAGGAAATTTTTATACACTAATTAGGGGGGCACATAATGGGCCAAAATAGATTTTGTTAATTAACCGGAAGTAAATTCTTTAAGCTATATATTCGTGGAAGCAACGTGAGAGTCGTGGTGTTGTTGTTAGCGCCATGAGTAAAGAAGTTTGTAGATTCGGTGGTCAGGGGTTCTGTCCTGGTCACGGATAAACTTTTAATTTTTTTTTCTATTTACTTTATTTTATTTTTTAAAATTTATTTTTCTTTATTTCAACGTGAATAAAGTGTTATATTTATAAAAATAATTATTTTTCTTTGAGAAAGAGGGAAAAATAGCTGAAAAACGGATAAATTTCGACCCCGGAGCTACTCAAACGACTCTCTCCGTAACTGCCTTTAATATTAACTTATAATTTTCAAACTCTGCCAGAAATTAGAGTTTTATATACTAAACAATCGTACGAAAGGAAATTTTTATACACTAATTAGGGGGGCACATAATGAGCCAAAATAGATTTTGTTAATTAACCGGAAGTAAATTCTTTAAGCTATATATTCGTGGAAGCAACGTGTGAGTCGTGGTGTTGTTGTTAGCGCCTTGAGTAAAGAAGTTTGTAGATTCGGTGTTCAGGGGTTCTGTTCTGGTCACGGATAAAATTTTAATTTTTTTTTCTATTTACTTTATTTTATTTTTTAAAATTTATTTTTCTGTATTTCAACGTGAATAAAGTGTTATATTTATAAAAATAATTATTTTTCTTTGGGAAAGAGGGAATAATAGCTGAAAAACGGATAAATTTCGACCCCGGAGCTACTCGCACGACTCACTCCGAAACTGCCTTTAATATTAACTTATAATTTTCAAACTCTGCCAGATATTAGAGTTTTATATACTAAACAATCGTAAGAAAGGAAATTTTTATACATTAATTAGGGGGCGCATAATGGGCCAAAATAGATTTTGTTAATTAACCGGAAGTAAATTCTTTAAGCTATATATTCGTGCAAGCAGCGTGTGAGTCGTGGTGTGGTGTTTAGCGCCATGGGTAAAGAAGTTTGTAGATTCGGTGGTCAGGGGTTCTGTCCTGGTCACGGATGAAATTTTAATTTTTTTTTCTATTTACTTTATTTTATTTTTTAAAATTTATTTTTCTGTATTTCAACGTGAATAAAGTGTTATATTTATAAAAATAATTATTTTTCTTTGGGAAAGAGGGAATAATAGCTGAAAAACGGATAAATTTCGACCCCGGAGCTACTCACACGACTCACTCCGTAACTGCCTTTAATATTAACTTATAATTTTCAAACTCTGCCAGAAATTAGAGTTTTATATACTAAACAATCGAACGAAAGGAAATTTTTATACACTAATTAGGGGGCGCATAATGGGCCAAAATAGATTTTGTTAATTAACCGGAAGGAAGTTCTATAAGCTATATATTCGTGCAAGCAGCGTGTGAGTCGTGGTGTGGTTGTTAGCGCCATGGGTAAAGAAGTTTGTAGATTCGGTGGTCAGGGGTTCTGTCCTGGTCACGGAGTAATTTTTAATTTTTTTTTCTATTTACTTTATTTTATTCTTTAAAATTTATTTTTCTGTATTGCAACGTGAATAAAGTGTTATATTTATAAAAATAATGATTTTTCTTTGGGAAAGAGGGAATAATAGCTGAAAAACGGATAAATTTCGACCCCGGAGCTACTCACACGACTCACTCCGTAACTGCCTTTAATATTAACTTATAATTTTCAAACTCTGCCAGAAATTAGAGTTTTATATACTAAACAATCGTACGAAAGGAAATTTTTATACACTAATTAGGGGGGCACATAATGGGCCAAAATAGATTTTGTTAATTAACCGGAAGTAAATTCTTTAAGCTATATATTCGTGCAAGCAGCGTGTGAGTCGTGGTGTGGTGTTTAGCGCCATGGGTAAAGAAGTTTGTAGATTCGGTGGTCAGGGGTTCTGTCCTGGTCACGGATGAAATTTTAATTTTTTTTTCTATTTACTTTATTTTATTTTTTAAAATTTATTTTTCTGTATTTCAACGTGAATAAAGTGTTATATTTATAAAAATAATTATTTTTCTTTGGGAAAGAGGGAATAATAGCTGAAAAACGGATAAATTTCGACCCCGGAGCTACTCACACGACTCACTCCGTAACTGCCTTTAATATTAACTTATAATTTTCAAACTCTGCCAGAAATTAGAGTTTTATATACTAAACATTCGAACGAAAGGAAATTTTTATACACTAATTAGGGGGCGCATAATGGGCCAAAATAGATTTTGTTAATTAACCGGAAGGAAGTTCTTTAAGCTATATATTCGTGCAAGCAGTGTGTGAGTCGTGGTGTGGTTGTTAGCGTCATGGGTAAAGAAGTTTGTAGATTCGGTGGTCAGGGGTTCTGTCCTGGTCACGGATTAATTTTTAATTTTTTTTCTTTTTACTTTATTTTATTTTTTAAAATTTATTTTTCTGTATTTCAACGTGAATAAAGTGTTATATTTATAAAAATAATTATTTTTCTTTGGGAAAGAGGGAATAATAGCTGAAAAACGGATAAATTTCGACCCCGGAGCTACTCACACGACTCACTCCGTAACTGCCTTTAATATTAACTTATAATTTTCAAACTCTGCCAGAAATTAGAGTTTTATATACTAAACAATCGTAGGAAAAGAAATTTTTATACACTAATTAGGGGGAACATAATGGGCCAAAATAGATTTTGTTAATTTACCGGAAGGAAGTTCTATAAGCTATATATTCGTGCAAGCAGCGTGTGAGTCGTGGTGTGGTTGTTAGCGCCATGGGTAAAGAAGTTTGTAGATTCGGTGGTCAGGGGTTCTGTCCTGGTCACGGATTAATTTTTAATTTTTTTTTCTATTTACTTTATTTTATTCTTTAAAATTTATTTTTCTGTATTGCAACGTGTATAAAGTGTTATATTAATAAAAATAATGATTTTTCTTTGGGAAAGAGGGAATAATAGCTGAAAAACGGATAAATTTCGACCCCGGAGCTACTCACACGACTCACTCCGTAACTGCCTTTAATATTAACTTATTATTTTCAAACTCTGCCAGATATTAGAGTTTTATATACTAAACAATCGTACGAAAGGAAATTTTTATACATTAATTAGGGGGCACATAATGGGCCAAAAAAGATTTTGTTAATTAACCGGAAGTAAATTCTTTATGCTATATATTAGTGGAAGCAACGTGTGAGTCGTGGTGTTGTTGTTAGCGCCATGAGTAAAGAAGTTTGTAGATTCGGTGGTCAGGGGTTCTGTCCTGGTCACGGATAAACTTTTAATTTTTTTTTCTATTTACTTTATTTTATTTTTTAAAATTTATTTTTCTTTATTTCAACGTGAATAAAGTGTTATATTTATAAAAATAATTATTCTTCTTTGAGAAAGAGGGAAAAATAGCTGAAAAACGGATAAATTTCGACCCCGGAGCTACTCAAACGACTCTCTCCGTAACTGCCTTTAATATTAACTTATAATTTTCAAACTCTGCCAGAAATTAGAGTTTTATATACTAAACAATCGTACGAAAGGAAATTTTTATACACTAATTAGGGGGGCACATAATGAGCCAAAATAGATTTTGTTAATTAACCGGAAGTAAATTCTTTAAGCTATATATTCGTGGAAGCAACGTGTGAGTCGTGGTGTTGTTGTTAGCGCCTTGAGTAAAGAAGTTTGTAGATTCGGTGTTCAGGGGTTCTGTTCTGGTCACGGATAAAATTTTAATTTTTTTTTCTATTTACTTTATTTTATTTTTTAAAATTTATTTTTCTGTATTTCAACGTGAATAAAGTGTTATATTTATAAAAATAATTATTTTTCTTTGGGAAAGAGGGAATAATAGCTGAAAAACGGATAAATTTCGACCCCGGAGCTACTCGCACGACTCACTCCGAAACTGCCTTTAATATTAACTTATAATTTTCAAACTCTGCCAGATATTAGAGTTTTATATACTAAACAATCGTAAGAAAGGAAATTTTTATACATTAATTAGGGGGCACATAATGGACCAAAATAGATTTTGTTAATTAACCGGAAGTAAATTCTTTAAGCTATATATTCGTGCAAGCAGCGTGTGAGTCGTGGTGTGGTGTTTAGCGCCATGGGTAAAGAAGTTTGTAGATTCGGTGGTCAGGGGTTCTGTCCTGGTCACGGATGAAATTTTAATTTTTTTTTCTATTTACTTTATTTTATTTTTTAAAATTTATTCTTCTGTATTTCAACGTGAATAAAGTGTTATATTTATAAAAATAATTATTTTTCTTTGGGAAAGAGGGAATAATAGCTGAAAAACGGATAAATTTCGACCCCGGAGCTACTCACACGACTCACTCCGTAACTGCCTTTAATATTAACTTATAATTTTCAAACTCTGCCAGAAATTAGAGTTTTATATACTAAACAATCGAACGAAAGGAAATTTTTATACACTAATTAGGGGGCGCATAATGGGCCAAAATAGATTTTGTTAATTAACCGGAAGGAAGTTCTTTAAGCTATATATTCGTGCAAGCAGTGTGTGAGTCGTGGTGTGGTTGTTAGCGTCATGGGTAAAGAAGTTTGTAGATTCGGTGGTCAGGGGTTCTGTTCTGGTCACGGATTAATTTTTAATTTTTTTTTCTATTTACTTTATTTTATTCTTTAAAATTTATTTTTCTTTATTTCAACGTGAATAAAGTGTTAGATTTATAAAAATAATTATTTTTCTTTGGGAAAGAGGGAATAATAGCTGAAAAACGGATAAATTTCGACCCCGGAGCTACTCACACGACTCACTCCGTAACTGCCTTTAATATTAACTTATAATTTTCAAACTCTGCCAGAAATTAGAGTTTTATATACTGAACAATCGAACGAAAGGAAATTTTTATACACTAATTAGGGGGCGCATAATGGGCCAAAATAGATTTTGTTAATTAACCGGAAGGAAGTTCTTTAAGCTATATATTCGTGCAAGCAGCGTGTCAGTCGTGGTGTGGTGTTTAGCGCCATGGGTAAAGAAGTTTGTAGATTCGGTGGTCAGGGGTTCTGTCCTGGTCACGGATGAAATTTTAATTTGTTTTTCTATTTACTTTATTTTATTTTTTAAAATTTATTTTTCTGTATTTCAACGTGAATAAAGTGTTATATTTATAAAAATAATTATTTTTCTTTGGGAAAGAGGGAATAATAGCTGAAAAACGGATAAATTTCGACCCCGGAGCTACTCACACGACTCACTCCGTAACTGCCTTTAATATTAACTTATAATTTTCAAACTCTGCCAGAAATTAGAGTTTTATATACTAAACAATCGAACGAAAGGAAATTTTTATACACTAATTAGGGGGCGCATAATGGGCCAAAATAGATTTTGTTAATTAACCGGAAGGAAGTTCTTTAAGCTATATATTCGTGCAAGCAGTGTGTGAGTCGTGGTGTGGTTGTTAGCGTCATGGGTAAAGAAGTTTGTAGATTCGGTGGTCAGGGGTTCTGTTCTGGTCACGGATTAATTTTTAATTTTTTTTTCTATTTACTTTATTTTATTCTTTAAAATTTATTTTTCTTTATTTCAACGTGAATAAAGTGTTATATTTATAAAAATAATTATTTTTCTTTGGGAAAGAGGGAATAATAGCTGAAAAACGGATAAATTTCGACCCCGGAGCTACTCACACGACTCACTCCGTAACTGCCTTTAATATTAACTTATAATTTTCAAACTCTGCCAGAAATTAGAGTTTTATATACTGAACAATCGAACGAAAGGAAATTTTTATACACTAATTAGGGGGCGCATAATGGGCCAAAATAGATTTTGTTAATTAACCAGAAGGAAGTTCTTTAAGCTATATATTCGTGTAAGCAGCGTGTGAGTCGTCGTGTGGTTGTTAGCGTCATGGGTAAAGAAGTTTGTAGATTCGGTGGTCAGGGGTTCTGTCCTGGTCACGGATTAATTTTTAATTTTTTTTCTTTTTACTTTATTTTATTTTTTAAAATTTATTTTTCTGTATTTCAACGTGAATAAAGTGTTATATTTATAAAAATAATTATTTTTCTTTGGGAAAGAGGGAATAATAGCTGAAAAACGGATAAATTTCGACCCCGGAGCTACTCACACGACTCACTCCGTAACTGCCTTTAATATTAACTTATAATTTTCAAACTCTGCCAGAAATTAGAGTTTTATATACTAAACAATCGAACGAAAGGAAATTTTTATACACTAATTAGGGGGCGCATAATGGGCCAAAATAGATTTTGTTAATTAACCGGAAGGAAGTTCTTTAAGCTATATATTCGTGCAAGCAGTGTGTGAGTCGTGGTGTGGTTGTTAGCGTCATGGGTAAAGAAGTTTGTAGATTCGGTGGTCAGGGGTTCTGTTCTGGTCACGGATTAATTTTTAATTTTTTTTTCTATTTACTTTATTTTATTCTTTAAAATTTATTTTTCTTTATTTCAACGTGAATAAAGTGTTATATTTATAAAAATAATTATTTTTCTTTGGGAAAGAGGGAATAATAGCTGAAAAACGGATAAATTTCGACCCCGGAGCTACTCACACGACTCACTCCGTAACTGCCTTTAATATTAACTTATAATTTTCAAACTCTGCCAGAAATTAGAGTTTTATATACTGAACAATCGAACGAAAGGAAGATTTTATACACTAATTAGGGGGCGCATAATGGGCCAAAATAGAATTTGTTAATTAACCGGAAGGAAGTTCTTTAAGCTATATATTCGTGCAAGAAGCGTGTGAGTCGTCGTGTGGTTGTTAGCGTCATGGCTAAAGAAGTTTGTAGATTCGGTGGTCAGGGGTTCTGTCCTGGTCACGGATTAATTTTTAATTTTTTTTCTTTTTACTTTATTTTATTTTTTAAAATTTATTTTTCTGTATTTCAACGTGAATAAAGTGTTATATTTACAAAAATAATTATTTTTCTTTGGGAAAGAGGGAATAATAGCTGAAAAACGGATAAATTTCGACCCCGGAGCTACTCACACGACTCACTCCGTAACTGCCTTTAATATTAACTTATAATTTTCAAACTCTGCCAGAAATTAGAGTTTTATATACTAAACAATCGTACGAAAGGAAATTTTTATACACTAATTAGGGGGCACATAATGGGCCAAAATAGATTTTGTTAATTAACCGGAAGGAAGTTCTATAAGCTATATATTCGTGCAAGCAGCGTGTGAGTCGTGGTGTGGTTGTTAGCGCCATGGGTAAAGAAGTTTGTAGATTCGGTGGTCAGGGGTTCTGTCCTGGTCACGGATTAATTTTTAATTTTTTTTTCTATTTACTTTATTTTATACTTTAAAATTTATTTTTCTGTATTGCAACGTGAATAAAGTGTTATATTTATAAAAATAATGATTTTTCTTTGGGAAAGAGGGAATAATAGCTGAAAAACGGATAAATTTCGACCCCGGAGCTACTCACACTACTCACTCCGTAACTGCCTTTAATATTAACTTATAATTTTCAAACTCTGCCAGAAATTAGAGTTTTATATACTAAACAATCGTACGAAAGGAAATTTTTATACACTAATTAGGGGGGCACATAATGGGCCAAAATAGATTTTGTTAATTAACCGGAAGTAAATTCTTTAAGCTATATATTCGTGCAAGCAGCGTGTGAGTCGTGGTGTGGTGTTTAGCGCCATGGGTAAAGAAGTTTGTAGATTCGGTGGTCAGGGGTTCTGTCCTGGTCACGGATGAAATTTTAATTTTTTTTTCTATTTACTTTATTTTATTTTTTAAAATTTATTTTTCTGTATTTCAACGTGAATAAAGTGTTATATTTATAAAAATAATTATTTTTCTTTGGGAAAGAGGGAATAATAGCTGAAAAACGGATAAATTTCGACCCCGGAGCTACTCACACGACTCACTCCGTAACTGCCTTTAATATTAACTTATAATTTTCAAACTCTGCCAGAAATTAGAGTTTTATATACTAAACATTCGAACGAAAGGAAATTTTTATACACTAATTAGGGGGCGCATAATGGGCCAAAATAGATTTTGTTAATTAACCGGAAGGAAGTTCTTTAAGCTATATATTCGTGCAAGCAGTGTGTGAGTCGTGGTGTGGTTGTTAGCGTCATGGGTAAAGAAGTTTGTAGATTCGGTGGTCAGGGGTTCTGTCCTGGTCACGGATTAATTTTTAATTTTTTTTCTTTTTACTTTATTTTATTTTTTAAAATTTATTTTTCTGTATTTCAACGTGAATAAAGTGTTATATTTATAAAAATAATTATTTTTCTTTGGGAAAGAGGGAATAATAGCTGAAAAACGGATAAATTTCGACCCCGGAGCTACTCACACGACTCACTCCGTAACTGCCTTTAATATTAACTTATAATTTTCAAACTCTGCCAGAAATTAGAGTTTTATATACTAAACAATCGTAGGAAAGGAAATTTTTATACACTAATTAGGGGGAACATAATGGGCCAAAATAGATTTTGTTAATTTACCGGAAGGAAGTTCTATAAGCTATATATTCGTGCAAGCAGCGTGTGAGTCGTGGTGTGGTTGTTAGCGCCATGGGTAAAGAAGTTTGTAGATTCGGTGGTCAGGGGTTCTGTCCTGGTCACGGATTAATTTTTAATTTTTTTTTCTATTTACTTTATTTTATTCTTTAAAATTTATTTTTCTGTATTGCAACGTGAATAAAGTGTTATATTAATAAAAATAATGATTTTTCTTTGGGAAAGAGGGAATAATAGCTGAAAAACGGATAAATTTCGACCCCGGAGCTACTCACACGACTCACTCCGTAACTGCCTTTAATATTAACTTATTATTTTCAAACTCTGCCAGATATTAGAGTTTTATATACTAAACAATCGTACGAAAGGAAATTTTTATACATTAATTAGGGGGCACATAATGGGCCAAAAAAGATTTTGTTAATTAACCGGAAGTAAATTCTTTATGCTATATATTAGTGGAAGCAACGTGTGAGTCGTGGTGTTGTTGTTAGCGCCATGAGTAAAGAAGTTTGTAGATTCGGTGGTCAGGGGTTCTGTCCTGGTCACGGATAAACTTTTAATTTTTTTTTCTATTTACTTTATTTTATTTTTTAAAATTTATTTTTCTTTATTTCAACGTGAATAAAGTGTTATATTTATAAAAATAATTATTTTTCTTTGAGAAAGAGGGAAAAAAAGCTGAAAAACGGATAAATTTCGACCCCGGAGCTACTCAAACGACTCTCTCCGTAACTGCCTTTAATATTAACTTATAATTTTCAAACTCTGCCAGAAATTAGAGTTTTATATACTAAACAATCGTACGAAAGGAAATTTTTATACACTAATTAGGGGGGCACATAATGAGCCAAAATAGATTTTGTTAATTAACCGGAAGTAAATTCTTTAAGCTATATATTCGTGGAAGCAACGTGTGAGTCGTGGTGTTGTTGTTAGCGCCTTGAGTAAAGAAGTTTGTAGATTCGGTGTTCAGGGGTTCTGTTCTGGTCACGGATAAAATTTTAATTTTTTTTTCTATTTACTTTATTTTATTTTTTAAAATTTATTTTTCTGTATTTCAACGTGAATAAAGTGTTATATTTATAAAAATAATTATTTTTCTTTGGGAAAGAGGGAATAATAGCTGAAAAACGGATAAATTTCGACCCCGGAGCTACTCGCACGACTCACTCCGAAACTGCCTTTAATATTAACTTATAATTTTCAAACTCTGCCAGATATTAGAGTTTTATATACTAAACAATCGTAAGAAAGGAAATTTTTATACATTAATTAGGGGGCACATAATGGGCCAAAATAGATTTTGTTAATTAACCGGAAGTAAATTCTTTAAGCTATATATTCGTGCAAGCAGTGTGTGAGTCGTGGTGTGGTTGTTAGCGTCATGGGTAAAGAAGTTTGTAGATTCGGTGGTCAGGGGTTCTGTTCTGGTCACGGATTAATTTTTAATTTTTTTTTCTATTTACTTTATTTTATTCTTTAAAATTTATTTTTCTTTATTTCAACGTGAATAAAGTGTTATATTTATAAAAATAATTATTTTTCTTTGGGAAAGAGGGAATAATAGCTGAAAAACGGATAAATTTCGACCCCGGAGCTACTCACACGACTCACTCCGTAACTGCCTTTAATATTAACTTATAATTTTCAAACTCTGCCAGAAATTAGAGTTTTATATACTGAACAATCGAACGAAAGGAAATTTTTATACACTAATTAGGGGGCGCATAATGGGCCAAAATAGATTTTGTTAATTAACCAGAAGGAAGTTCTTTAAGCTATATATTCGTGCAAGCAGCGTGTGAGTCGTCGTGTGGTTGTTAGCGTCATGGGTAAAGAAGTTTGTAGATTCGGTTATCAGGGGTTCTGTCCTGGTCACGGATTAATTTTTAATTTTTTTTCTTTTTACTTTATTTTATTTTTTAAAATTTATTTTTCTGTATTTCAACGTGAATAAAGTGTTATATTTATAAAAATAATTATTTTTCTTTGGGAAAGAGGGAATAATAGCTGAAAAACGGATAAATTTCGACCCCGGAGCTACTCACACGACTCACTCCGTAACTGCCTTTAATATTAACTTATAATTTTCAAACTCTGCCAGAAATTAGAGTTTTATATACTAAACAATCGAACGAAAGGAAATTTTTATACACTAATTAGGGGGCGCATAATGGGCCAAAATAGATTTTGTTAATTAACCGGAAGGAAGTTCTTTAAGCTATATATTCGTGCAAGCAGTGTGTGAGTCGTGGTGTGGTTGTTAGCGTCATGGGTAAAGAAGTTTGTAGATTCGGTGGTCAGGGGTTCTGTTCTGGTCACGGATTAATTTTTAATTTTTTTTTCTATTTACTTTATTTTATTCTTTAAAATTTATTTTTCTTTATTTCAACGTGAATAAAGTGTTATATTTATAAAAATAATTATTTTTCTTTGGGAAAGAGGGAATAATAGCTGAAAAACGGATAAATTTCGACCCCGGAGCTACTCACACGACTCACTCCGTAACTGCCTTTAATATTAACTTATAATTTTCAAACTCTGCCAGAAATTAGAGTTTTATATACTGAACAATCGAACGAAAGGAAGATTTTATACACTAATTAGGGGGCGCATAATGGGCCAAAATAGAATTTGTTAATTAACCGGAAGGAAGTTCTTTAAGCTATATATTCGTGCAAGAAGCGTGTGAGTCGTCGTGTGGTTGTTAGCGTCATGGCTAAAGAAGTTTGTAGATTCGGTGGTCAGGGGTTCTGTCCTGGTCACGGAATAATTTTTAATTTTTTTTCTTTTTACTTTATTTTATTTTTTAAAATTTATTTTTCTGTATTTCAACGTGAATAAAGTGTTATATTTACAAAAATAATTATTTTTCTTTGGGAAAGAGGGAATAATAGCTGAAAAACGGATAAATTTCGACCCCGGAGCTACTCACACGACTCACTCCGTAACTGCCTTTAATATTAACTTATAATTTTCAAACTCTGCCAGAAATTAGAGTTTTATATACTAAACAATCGTACGAAAGGAAATTTTTATACACTAATTAGGGGGCACATAATGGGCCAAAATAGATTTTGTTAATTAACCGGAAGGAAGTTCTATAAGCTATATATTCGTGCAAGCAGCGTGTGAGTCGTGGTGTGGTTGTTAGCCGCATGGGTAAAGAAGTTTGTAGATTCGGTGGTCAGGGGTTCTGTCCTGGTCACGGATTAATTTTTAATTTTTTTTTCTATTTACTTTATTTTATACTTTAAAATTTATTTTTCTGTATTGCAACGTGAATAAAGTGTTATATTTATAAAAATAATGATTTTTCTTTGGGAAAGAGGGAATAATAGCTGAAAAACGGATAAATTTCGACCCCGGAGCTACTCACACGACTCACTCCGTAACTGCCTTTAATATTAACTTATAATTTTCAAACTCTGCCAGAAATTAGAGTTTTATATACTAAACAATCGTACGAAAGGAAATTTTTATACACTAATTAGGGGGGCACATAATGGGCCAAAATAGATTTTGTTAATTAACCGGAAGTAAATTCTTTAAGCTATATATTCGTGCAAGCAGCGTGTGAGTCGTGGTGTGGTGTTTAGCGCCATGGGTAAAGAAGTTTGTAGATTCGGTGGTCAGGGGTTCTGTCCTGGTCACGGATGAAATTTTAATTTTTTTTTCTATTTACTTTATTTTATTTTTTAAAATTTATTTTTCTGTATTTCAACGTGAATAAAGTGTTATATTTATAAAAATAATTATTTTTCTTTGGGAAAGAGGGAATAATAGCTGAAAAACGGATAAATTTCGACCCCGGAGCTACTCACACGACTCACTCCGTAACTGCCTTTAATATTAACTTATAATTTTCAAACTCTGCCAGAAATTAGAGTTTTATATACTAAACATTCGAACGAAAGGAAATTTTTATACACTAATTAGGGGGCGCATAATGGGCCAAAATAGATTTTGTTAATTAACCGGAAGGAAGTTCTTTAAGCTATATATTCGTGCAAGCAGTGTGTGAGTCGTGGTGTGGTTGTTAGCGTCATGGGTAAAGAAGTTTGTAGATTCGGTGGTCAGGGGTTCTGTCCTGGTCACGGATTAATTTTTAATTTTTTTTCTTTTTACTTTATTTTATTTTTTAAAATTTATTTTTCTGTATTTCAACGTGAATAAAGTGTTATATTTATAAAAATAATTATTTTTCTTTGGGAAAGAGGGAATAATAGCTGAAAAACGGATAAATTTCGACCCCGGAGCTACTCACACGACTCACTCCGTAACTGCCTTTAATATTAACTTATAATTTTCAAACTCTGCCAGAAATTAGAGTTTTATATACTAAACAATCGTACGAAAGGAAATTTTTATACACTAATTAGGGGGCACATAATGGGCCAAAATAGATTTTGTTAATTTACCGGAAGGAAGTTCTATAAGCTATATATTCGTGCAAGCAGCGTGTGAGTCGTGGTGTGGTTGTTAGCGCCATGGGTAAAGAAGTTTGTAGATTCGGTGGTCAGGGGTTCTGTCCTGGTCACGGATTAATTTTTAATTTTTTTTTCTATTTACTTTATTTTATTCTTTAAAATTTATTTTTCTGTATTGCAACGTGAATAAAGTGTTATATTTATAAAAATAATGATTTTTCTTTGGGAAAGAGGGAATAATAGCTGAAAAACGGATAAATTTCGACCCCGGAGCTACTCACACGACTCACTCCGTAACTGCCTTTAATATTAACTTATAATTTTCAAACTCTGCCAGATATTAGAGTTTTATATACTAAACAATCGTACGAAAGGAAATTTTTATACATTAATTAGGGGGCACATAATGGGCCAAAATAGATTTTGTTAATTAACCGGAAGTAAATTCTTTATGCTATATATTAGTGGAAGCAACGTGTGAGTCGTGGTGTTTTTGTTAGCGCCATGAGTAAAGAAGTTTGTAGATTCGGTGGTCAGGGGTTCTGTCCTGGTCACGGATTAATTTTTAATTTTTTTTCTTTTTACTTTATTTTATTTTTTAAAATTTATTTTTCTGTATTGCAACGTGAATAAAGTGTTATATTTATAAAAATAATGATTTTTCTTTGGGAAAGAGGGAATAATAGCTGAAAAACGGATAAATTTCGACCCCGGAGCTACTCACACGACTCACTCCGTAACTGCCTTTAATATTAACTTATAACTTTCAAACTCTGCCAGATATTAGAGTTTTATATACTAAACAATCGTACGAAAGGAAATTTTTATACATTAATTAGGGGGCACATAATGGGCCAAAATAGATTTTGTTAATTAACCGGAAGTAAATTCTTTATGCTATATATTAGTGGAAGCAACGTGTGAGTCGTGGTGTTTTTGTTAGCGCCATGAGTAAAGAAGTTTGTAGATTCGGTGGTCAGGGGTTCTGTCCTGGTCACGGATAAAATTTTAGTTTTTTCTTTCTATTTACTTTATTTTATTTTTCAAAATTTATATTTCTGTATTTCAACGTGAATAAAGTGTTATATTTATAAAAATAATTATTTTTCTTTGGGAAAGAGGGAATAATAGCTGAAAAACGGATAAATTTCGACCCCGGAGCTACTCACACGACTCACTCCGTAACTGCCTTAAATATTAACTTATAATTTTCAAACTCTGCCAGATATTAGAGTTTTATATACTAAACAATCGTACGAAAGGAAATTTTTATACACTAATTAGGGGGGCACATAATGGGCCAAAATAGATTTTGTTAATTAACCGGAAGTAAATTCTTTAAGCTATATATTCTTGGAAGCAACGTGTGAGTCGTGGTGTTGTTGTTAGCGCCTTGAGTAAAGAAGTTTGTAGATTCGGTGGTCAGGGGTTCTGTTCTGGTCACGGATAAAATTTTAATTTTTTTTTCTATTTACTTTATTTTATTTTTTAAAATTTATTTTTCTGTATTTCAACGTGAATAAAGTGTTATATTTATAAAAATAATTATTTTTCTTTGGGAAAGAGGGAATAATAGCTGAAAAACGGATAAATTTCGACCCCGGAGCTACTCACACGACTCACTCCGTAACTGCCTTTAATATTAACTTATAATTTTCAAACTCTGCCAGATGTTAGAGTTTTATATACTAAACAATCGTACGAAAGGAAATTTTTATACACTAATTAGGGGGCACATAATGGGCCAAAATAGATTTTGTTAATTAACCGGAAGTATATTCTTGAAGCTATATATTCTTGGAAGCAACGCTTGAGTCGTGGTGATGTTGTTAGCGCCATGAGTAAAGAAGTTTGTAGATTCGGAGGTCAGGAATTCTGTCCTGGTCACGGATAAAATTTTAATATTTTTTTCTAATTACTTTATTTTATTTTTTAAAATTTGTTTTTCTGTATTTCAACGTGAATAAAGTGTTATATTTATAAAAATAATTATTTTTCTTTGGGAAAGAGGGAATAATAGCTGAAAAACGGATAAATTTCGACACCGGAGCTACTCAAACGACTCACTCCGTAACTGCCTTTAATATTAACTTATAATTTTCAAACACTGCCAGAAATTAGAGTTTTATATACTTAACAATCGTACAAAAGGAAATTTTTATACATTAATTAGGGGGCACATAATGGGCCAAAATAGATTTTTTTAATTAACCGGAAGTAAACTCTTTATGCTATATATTAGTGGAAGCAACGTGTGAGTCGTGGTGTTGTTGTTAGCGCCATGAGTAAAGAAGTTTGTAGATTCGGTGGTCAGGGGTTCTGTCCTGGTCACGGATAAAATTTTAGTTTTTTCTTTCTATTTACTTTATTTTATTTTTCAAAATTTATTTTTCTGTATTTCAACGTGAATAAAGTGTTATATTTATAAAAATAATTATTTTTCTTTGGGAAAGAGGGAATAATAGCTGAAAAACGGATGAATTTCGACCCCGGAGCTACTCACACGACTCACTCCGTAACTGCCTTTAATAATAACTTATAATTTTCAAACTCTGCCAGAAATTAGAGTTTTATATACTAAACAATCGTACGAAAGGAAATTTTTATACACTAATTAGGGGGCACATAATGGGCCAAAATAGATTTTGTTAATTAACCGGAAGTAAATTCTTTAAGCTATATATTCGTGGAAACAACGTGTGAGTCGTGGTGTTGTTGTTAGCGTCATGAGTAAAGAAGTTTGTAGATTCGGTGGTCAGGGGTTCTGTCCTGTTCGCGGATGAAATTTTAATTTTTTTTTCCATTTACTTTATTTTATTTTTTAAAATTTATTTTTCTGTATTTCAACGTGAATAAAGTGTTATATTTATAAAAATAATTATTTTTCTTTGGGAAAGAGGGAATAATATCTGAAAAACGGATAAATTTCGACCCCGGAGCTACTTACACGACTCACTCCGTAACTGACTTTAATATTAACTTATAATTTTCAAACTCTGCCAGAAATTAGAGTTTTATATACTAAACAATCGTACGAAAGGAAATTTTTATACACTAATTAGGGGGCACATAATGGGCCAAAATAGATTTTGTTAATTAACCGGAAGTAAATTCTTTAAGCTATATATTCGTGGAAGCAACGTGTGAGTCGTGGTGTTGTTGTTAGCGCCATGAGTAAAGAAGTTTGTAGATTCGGTGTTCAGGGGTTCTGTCCTGGTCACGGATAAAATTTTAATTTTTTTTTCTATTTACTTTATTTTATTTTTTAAAATTTATTTTTCTTTATTTCAACGTGAATAAAGTGTTATATTTATAAAAATAATTATTTTTCTTTGAGAAAGAGGGAAAAATAGCTGAAAAACGGATAAATTTCGACCCCGGAGCTACTCACACGACTCACTCCGTACCTGCTTTAATATTAACTTATAATTTTCAAACTCTGCCAGAAATTAGAGTTTTATATACTAAACAATCGTATGAAAGGAAATTTTTATACACTAATTAGGGGGCACATAATGGGCCGAAATAGATTTTGTTAATTAACCGGAAGTAAATTCTTTAAGCTATATATTCGTGGAAGCAACGTGTGAGTCGTGGTGTTGTTGTTAGCGCCTTGAGTAAAGAAGTTTGTAGATTCGGTGGTCAGGGGTTCTGTTCTGGTCACGGATAAAATTTTAATTTTTTTTTCTATTTACTTTATTTTATTTTTTAAAATTTATTTTTCTGTATTTCAACGTGAATAAAGTGTTATATTTATAAAAATAATTATTTTTCTTTGGGAAAGAGGGAATAATAGCTGAAAAACGGATAAATTTCGACCCCGGAGCTACTCACACGACTCACTCCGTACCTGCTTTAATATTAACTTATAATTTTCAAACTCTGCCAGAAATTAGAGTTTTATATACTAAACAATCGTACGAAAGGAAATTTTTATACACTAATTAGGGGGCACATAATGGGCCGAAATAGATTTTGTTAATTAACCGGAAGTAAATTCTTTAAGCTATATATTCATGGAAGCAACGTGTGAGTCGTGGTATTGTTGTTAGCGCCATGAGTAAAGAAGTTTGTAGATTCGGTGGTCAGGGGTTCTGTCCTGGTCAGGGATTAATTTTTAATTTTTTTTCTTTTTACTTTATTTTATTTTTTAAAATTTATTTTTCTGTATTTCAACGTGAATAAAGTGTTATATTTATAAAAATAATTATTTTTCTTTGGGAAAGAGGGAATAATAGCTGAAAAACGGATAAATTTCGACCCCGGAGCTACTCACACGACTCACTCCGTAACTGCCTTTAATATTAACTTATAATTTTCAAACTCTGCCAGAAATTAGAGTTTTATATACTAAACAAACGTACGAAAGGAAATTTTTATACACTAATTAGGGAGCACATAATGGGCCAAAATAGATTTTGTTAATTAACCGGAAGTAAATTCTTGAAGCTATATATTCGTGGAAGCAACGTGTGAGTCGTGGTGATGTTGTTAGCGCCATGAGTAAAGAAGTTTGTAGATTCGGAGGTCAGGTGTTCTGTCCTGGTCACGGATAAAATTTTAATATTTTTTTCTAATTACTTTATTTTATTTTTTAAAATTTATTTTTCTGTATTTCAACGTGAATAAAGTGTTATATTTATAAAAATAATTATTTTTCTTTGGGAAAGAGGGAATAATAGCTGAAAAACGGATAAATTTCGTCCCCGGAGCTACTCACACGACTCACTCCGTAATTGCCTTTAATATTAACTTATGATTTTCAAACTCTGCCAGAAATTAGAGTTTTATGTACTAAACAATCGTACGAAAGGAAATTTTTATACACTAATTAGGGGGCACATAATGGGCCAAATAAGATTTTGTTAATTAACCGGAAGTAAATTCTTTAAGCTATATATTCGTGGAAGCAACGTGTGAGTCGTGGTGTTGTTGTTAGCGCCATGAGTAAAGAAGTTTGTAGATTCGGTGGTCAGGGGTTCTGTCCTGGTCTCGGATAAAATTTTAACTTTTTTTTCTATTTACTTTATTTTATTTTTTAAAATTTATTTTTCTTTATTTCAACGTGAATAAAGTGTTATATTTATAAAAATAATTATTTTTCTTTGAGAAAGAGGGAAAAATAGCTGAAAAACGGATAAATTTCGACCCCGGAGCTACTCACACGACTCACTCCGTAACTGCCTTTAATATTAACATATAATTTTCAAACTCTGCCAGAAATTAGAGTTTTATATACTAAACAATCGTACGAAAGGAAATTTTCAATTAGGGGGCACATAATGGGCCAAAATAGATTTTGTTAATTAACCGGAAGTAAATTCTTGAAGCTATATATTCGTGGAAGCAACGTGTGAGTCGTGGTGATGTTGTTAGCGCCATGAGTAAAGAAGTTTGTAGATTCGGAGGTCAGGTTTTCTGTCCTGGTCACGGATAAAATTTTAATATTTCTTTCTAATTACTTTATTTTATTTTTTAAAATTTATTTTTCTGTATTTCAACGTGAATAAAGTGTTATATTTATAAAAATAATTATTTTTCTTTGGGAAAGAGGGAATAATAGCTGAAAAACGGATAAATTTCGACCCCGGAGCTACTCACACGACTCACTCCGTACCTGCTTTAATATTAACTTATAATTTTCAAACTCTGCCAGAAATTAGAGTTTTATATACTAAACAATCGTATGAAAGGAAATTTTTATACACTAATTAGGGGGCACATAATGGGCCGAAATAGATTTTGTAAATTAACCGGAAGTAAATTCTTGAAGCTATATATTCGTGGGAGCAACGTGTGAGTCGTGGTGATGTTGTTAGCGCCATGAGTAAAGAAGTTTGTAGATTCGGAGGTCAGGTTTTCTGTCCTGGTCACGGATAAAATTTTAATATTTCTTTCTAATTACTTTATTTTATTTTTTAAAATTTATTTTTCTGTATTTCAACGTGAATAAAGTGTTATATTTATAAAAATAATTATTTTTCTTTGGGAAAGAGGGAATAATAGCTGAAAAACGGATAAATTTCGACCCCGGAGCTACTCACACGACTCACTCCGTACCTGCTTTAATATTAACTTATAATTTTCAAACTCTGCCAGAAATTAGAGTTTTATATACTAAACAATCGTACGAAAGGAAATTTTTATACACTAATTAGGGGGCACATAATGGGCCGAAATAGATTTTGTTAATTAACCGGAAGTAAATTCTTGAAGCTATATATTCGTGGGAGCAACGTGTGAGTCGTGGTGATGTTGTTAGCGCCATGAGTAAAGAAGTTTGTAGATTCGGAGGTCAGGTTTTCTGTCCTGGTCACGGATAAAATTTTAATATTTCTTTCTAATTACTTTATTTTATTTTTTAAAATTTATTTTTCTGTATTTCAACGTGAATAAAGTGTTATATTTATAAAAATAATTATTTTTCTTTGGGAAAGAGGGAATAATAGCTGAAAAACGGATAAATTTCGACCCCGGAGCTACTCACACGACTCACTCCGTACCTGCTTTAATATTAACTTATAATTTTCAAACTCTGCCAGAAATTAGAGTTTTATATACTAAACAATCGTACGAAAGGAAATTTTTATACACTAATTAGGGGGCACATAATGGGCCGAAATAGATTTTGTTAATTAACCGGAAGTAAATTCTTTAAGCTATATATTCATGGAAGCAACGTGTGAGTCGTGGTATTGTTGTTAGCGCCATGAGTAAAGAAGTTTGTAGATTCGGTGGTCAGGGGTTCTGTCCTGGTCAGGGATTAATTTTTAATTTTTTTTCTTTTTACTTTATTTTATTTTTTAAAATTTATTTTTCTGTATTTCAACGTGAATAAAGTGTTATATTTATAAAAATAATTATTTTTCTTTGGGAAAGAGGGAATAATAGCTGAAAAACGGATAAATTTCGACCCCGGAGCTACTCACACGACTCACTCCGTAACTGCCTTTAATATTAACTTATAATTTTCAAACTCTGCCAGAAATTAGAGTTTTATATACTAAACAAACGTACGAAAGGAAATTTTTATACACTAATTAGGGAGCACATAATGGGCCAAAATAGATTTTGTTAATTAACCGGAAGTAAATTCTTGAAGCTATATATTCGTGGAAGCAACGTGTGAGTCGTGGTGATGTTGTTAGCGCCATGAGTAAAGAAGTTTGTAGATTCGGAGGTCAGGTGTTCTGTCCTGGTCACGGATAAAATTTTAATATTTTTTTCTAATTACTTTATTTTATTTTTTAAAATTTATTTTTCTGTATTTCAACGTGAATAAAGTGTTATATTTATAAAAATAATTATTTTTCTTTGGGAAAGAGGGAATAATAGCTGAAAAACGGATAAATTTCGTCCCCGGAGCTACTCACACGACTCACTCCGTAATTGCCTTTAATATTAACTTATGATTTTCAAACTCTGCCAGAAATTAGAGTTTTATGTACTAAACAATCGTACGAAAGGAAATTTTTATACACTAATTAGGGGGCACATAATGGGCCAAATAAGATTTTGTTAATTAACCGGAAGTAAATTCTTTAAGCTATATATTCGTGGAAGCAACGTGTGAGTCGTGGTGTTGTTGTTAGCGCCATGAGTAAAGAAGTTTGTAGATTCGGTGGTCAGGGGTTCTGTCCTGGTCTCGGATAAAATTTTAACTTTTTTTTCTATTTACTTTATTTTATTTTTTAAAATTTATTTTTCTTTATTTCAACGTGAATAAAGTGTTATATTTATAAAAATAATTATTTTTCTTTGAGAAAGAGGGAAAAATAGCTGAAAAACGGATAAATTTCGACCCCGGAGCTACTCACACGACTCACTCCGTAACTGCCTTTAATATTAACATATAATTTTCAAACTCTGCCAGAAATTAGAGTTTTATATACTAAACAATCGTACGAAAGGAAATTTTCAATTAGGGGGCACATAATGGGCCAAAATAGATTTTGTTAATTAACCGGAAGTAAATTCTTGAAGCTATATATTCGTGGAAGCAACGTGTGAGTCGTGGTGATGTTGTTAGCGCCATGAGTAAAGAAGTTTGTAGATTCGGAGGTCAGGTTTTCTGTCCTGGTCACGGATAAAATTTTAATATTTCTTTCTAATTACTTTATTTTATTTTTTAAAATTTATTTTTCTGTATTTCAACGTGAATAAAGTGTTATATTTATAAAAATAATTATTTTTCTTTGGGAAAGAGGGAATAATAGCTGAAAAACGGATAAATTTCGACCCCGGAGCTACTCACACGACTCACTCCGTACCTGCTTTAATATTAACTTATAATTTTCAAACTCTGCCAGAAATTAGAGTTTTATATACTAAACAATCGTATGAAAGGAAATTTTTATACACTAATTAGGGGGCACATAATGGGCCGAAATAGATTTTGTAAATTAACCGGAAGTAAATTCTTGAAGCTATATATTCGTGGGAGCAACGTGTGAGTCGTGGTGATGTTGTTAGCGCCATGAGTAAAGAAGTTTGTAGATTCGGAGGTCAGGTTTTCTGTCCTGGTCACGGATAAAATTTTAATATTTCTTTCTAATTACTTTATTTTATTTTTTAAAATTTATTTTTCTGTATTTCAACGTGAATAAAGTGTTATATTTATAAAAATAATTATTTTTTTTTGGGAAAGAGGGAATAATAGCTGAAAAACGGATAAATTTCGACCCCGGAGCTACTCACACGACTCACTCCGTAATTGCCTTTAATATTAACTTATAATTTTCAAACTCTGCCAGAAATTAGAGTTTTATGTACTAAACAATCGTACGAAAGGAAATTTTTATACACTAATTAGGGGGCACATAATGGGCCAAATAAGATTTTGTTAATTAACCGGAAGTAAATTCTTTAAGCTATATATTCGTGGAAGCAACGTGTGAGTCGTGGTGTTGTTGTTAGCGCCATGAGTAAAGAAGTTTGTAGATTCGGTGGTCAGGGGTTCTGTTCTGGTCACGGATAAAATTTTAATTTTTTTTTCTATTTACTTTATTTTATTTTTTAAAATTTATTTTTCTGTATTTCAACGTGAATAAAGTGTTATATTTATAAAAATAATTATTTTTCTTTGGGAAAGAGGGAAAAATAGCTGAAAAACGGATAAATTTCGACCCCGGAGCTACTCACACGACTCACTCCGTACCTGCTTTAATATTAACTTATAATTTTCAAACTCTGCCAGAAATTAGAGTTTTATATACTAAACAATCGTATGAAAGGAAATTTTTATACACTAATTAGGGGGCACATAATGGGCCGAAATAGATTTTGTTAATTAACCGGAAGTAAATTCTTTAAGCTATATATTCGTGGAAGCAACGTGTGAGTCGTGGTGTTGTTGTTAGCGCCTTGAGTAAAGAAGTTTGTAGATTCGGTGGTCAGGGGTTCTGTTCTGCTCACGGATAAAATTTTAATTTTTTTTTCTATTTACTTTATTTTATTTTTTAAAATTTATTTTTCTGTATTTCAACGTGAATAAAGTGTTATATTTATAAAAATAATTATTTTTCTTTGGGAAAGAGGGAATAATAGCTGAAAAACGGATAAATTTCGACCCCGGAGCTACTCACACGACTCACTCCGTACCTGCTTTAATATTAACTTATAATTTTCAAACTCTGCCAGAAATTAGAGTTTTATATACTAAACAATCGTACGAAAGGAAATTTTTATACACTAATTAGGGGGCACATAATGGGCCGAAATAGATTTTGTTAATTAACCGGAAGTAAATTCTTTAAGCTATATATTCATGGAAGCAACGTGTGAGTCGTGGTATTGTTGTTAGCGCCATGAGTAAAGAAGTTTGTAGATTCGGTGGTCAGGGGTTCTGTCCTGGTCAGGGATTAATTTTTAATTTTTTTTCTTTTTACTTTATTTTATTTTTTAAAATTTATTTTTCTGTATTTCAACGTGAATAAAGTGTTATATTTATAAAAATAATTATTTTTCTTTGGGAAAGAGGGAATAATAGCTGAAAAACGGATAAATTTCGACCCCGGAGCTACTCACACGACTCACTCCGTAACTGCCTTTAATATTAACTTATAATTTTCAAACTCTGCCAGAAATTAGAGTTTTATATACTAAACAAACGTACGAAAGGAAATTTTTATACACTAATTAGGGGGCACATAATGGGCCAAAATAGATTTTGTTAATTAACCGGAAGTAAATTCTTGAAGCTATATATTCGTGGAAGCAACGTGTGAGTCGTGGTGATGTTGTTAGCGCCATGAGTAAAGAAGTTTGTAGATTCGGAGGTCAGGGGTTCTGTCTTGGTCACGGATAAAATTTTAATATTTTTTTCTAATTACTTTATTTTATTTTTTAAAATTTATTTTTCTGTATTTCAACGTGAATAAAGTGTTATATTTATAAAAATAATTATTTTTCTTTGGGAAAGAGGGAATAATAGCTGAAAAACGGATAAATTTCGACCCCGGAGCTACTCACACGACTCACTCCGTAATTGCCTTTAATATTAACTTATAATTTTCAAACTCTGCCAGAAATTAGAGTTTTATGTACTAAACAATCGTACGAAAGGAAATTTTTATACACTAATTAGGGGGCACATAATGGGCCAAATAAGATTTTGTTAATTAACCGGAAGTAAATTCTTTAAGCTATATATTCGTGGAAGCAACGTGTGAGTCGTGGTGTTGTTGTTAGCGCCATGAGTAAAGAAGTTTGTAGATTCGGTGGTCAGGGGTTCTGTCCTGGTCACGGATAAAATTTTAATTTTTTTTTCTATTTACTTTATTTTATTTTTTAAAATTTATTTTTCTTTATTTCAACGTGAATAAAGTGTTATATTTATAAAAATAATTATTTTTCTTTGAGAAAGAGGGAAAAATAGCTGAAAAACGGATAAATTTCGACCCCGGAGCTACTCACACGACTCCCTCCGCAACTGCCTTTAATATTAACTTATAATTTTCAAACTCTGCCAGAAATTAGAGTTTTATATACTAAACGATCGTACGAAAGGAAATTTTTATACACTAATTAGGGGGGCACATAATGACCCAAAATAGATTTTGTTAATTAACCGGAAGTAAATTCTTTATGCTATATATTCGTGGAAGCAACGTGTGAGTCGTGGTGTTGTTGTTAGCGCCTTGAGTAAAGAAGTTTGTAGATTCGGTGGTCAGGGGTTCTGTTCTGGTCACGGATAAAATTTTAATTTTTTTTTCTATTTACTTTATTTTATTTTTTAAAATTTATTTTTCTTTATTTCAACGTGAATAAAGTGTTATATTTATAAAAATAATTATTTTTCTTTGAGAAAGAGGGAAAAATAGCTGAAAAACGGATAAATTTCGACCCCGGAGCTACTCACACGACTCACTCCGTAACTGCCTTTAATATTAACATATAATTTTCAAACTCTGCCAGAAATTAGAGTTTTATATACTAAACAATCGTACGAAAGGAAATTTTTATACACTAATTAGGGGGCACATAATGGGCCAAAATTGATTTTGTTAATTAACCGGAAGTAAATTCTTGAAGCTATATATTCGTGGAAGCAACGTGTGAGTCGTGGTGATGTTGTTAGCGCCATGAGTAAAGAAGTTTGTAGATTCGGAGGTCAGGGGTTCTGTCCTGGGCGCTGATGAATATTTTATTTTTTAAAATTTATTTTTCTGTATTTCAACGTGAATAAAGTGTTATATTTATAAAAATAATTATTTTTCTTTGGGAAAGAGGGAATAATAGCTGAAAAACGGATAAATTTCGACCCCGGAGCTACTTACACGACTCACTCCGTAACTGACTTTAATATTAACTTATAATTTTCAAACTCTGCCAGAAATTAGAGTTTTATATACTAAACAATCGTACGAAAGGAAATTTTTATACACTAATTAGGGGGCACATAATGGGCCAAAATAGATTTTGTTAATTAACCGGAAGTAAATTCTTTAAGCTATATATTCGTGGAAGCAACGTGTGAGTCGTGGTGTTGTTGTTAGCGCCATGAGTAAAGAAGTTTGTAGATTCGGTGTTCAGGGGTTCTGTCCTGGTCACGGATAAAATTTTAATTTTTTTTTCTATTTACTTTATTTTATTTTTTAAAATTTATTTTTCTTTATTTCAACGTGAATAAAGTGTTATATTTATAAAAATAATTATTTTTCTTTGAGAAAGAGGGAAAAATAGCTGAAAAACGGATAAATTTCGACCCCGGAGCTACTCACACGACTCACTCCGTACCTGCTTTAATATTAACTTATAATTTTCAAACTCTGCCAGAAATTAGAGTTTTATATACTAAACAATCGTATGAAAGGAAATTTTTATACACTAATTAGGGGGCACATAATGGGCCAAAATAGATTTTGTTAATTAACCGGAAGTAAATTCTTTAAGCTATATATTCGTGGAAGCAACGTGTGAGTCGTGGTGTTGTTGTTAGCGCCATGAGTAAAGAAGTTTGTAGATTCGGTGTTCAGGGGTTCTGTCCTGGTCACGGATAAAATTTTAATATTTCTTTCTAATTACTTTATTTTATTTTTTAAAATTTATTTTTCTGTATTTCAACGTGAATAAAGTGTTATATTTATAAAAATAATTATTTTTCTTTGGGAAAGAGGGAATAATAGCTGAAAAACGGATAAATTTCGACCCCGGAGCTACTCACACGACTCACTCCGTACCTGCTTTAATATTAACTTATAATTTTCAAACTCTGCCAGAAATTAGAGTTTTATATACTAAACAATCGTATGAAAGGAAATTTTTATACACTAATTAGGGGGCACTTAATGGGCCGAAATAGATTTTGTTAATTAACCGGAAGTAAATTCTTTAAGCTATATATTCGTGGAAGCAACGTGTGAGTCGTGGTGTTGTTGTTAGCGCCTTGAGTAAAGAAGTTTGTAGATTCGGTGGTCAGGGGTTCTGTTCTGGTCACGGATAAAATTTTAATTTTTTTTTCTATTTACTTTATTTTATTTTTTAAAATTTATTTTTCTGTATTTCAACGTGAATAAAGTGTTATATTTATAAAAATAATTATTTTTCTTTGGGAAAGAGGGAATAATAGCTGAAAAACGGATAAATTTCTACCCCGGAGCTACTCACACGACTCACTCCGTACCTGCTTTAATATTAACTTATAATTTTCAAACTCTGCCAGAAATTAGAGTTTTATATACTAAACAAACGTACGAAAGGAAATTTTTATACACTAATTAGGGGGCACATAATGGGCCAAAATAGATTTTGTAAATTAACCGGAAGTAAATTCTTGAAGCTATATATTCGTGGGAGCAACGTGTGAGTCGTGGTGATGTTGTTAGCGCCATGAGTAAAGAAGTTTGTAGATTCGGAGGTCAGGTTTTCTGTCCTGGTCACGGATAAAATTTTAATATTTCTTTCTAATTACTTTATTTTATTTTTTAAAATTTATTTTTCTGTATTTCAACGTGAATAAAGTGTTATATTTATAAAAATAATTGTTTTTTTTTGGGAAAGAGGGAATAATAGCTGAAAAACGGATAAATTTCGACCCCGGAGCTACTCACACGACTCACTCCGTAATTGCCTTTAATATTAACTTATAATTTTCAAACTCTGCCAGAAATTAGAGTTTTATGTACTAAACAATCGTACGAAAGGAAATTTTTATACACTAATTAGGGGGCACATAATGGGCCAAATAAGATTTTGTTAATTAACCGGAAGTAAATTCTTTAAGCTATATATTCGTGGAAGCAACGTGTGAGTCATGGTGTTGTTGTTAGCGCCATGAGTAAAGAAGTTTGTAGATTCGGTGGTCAGGGGTTCTGTTCTGGTCACGGATAAAATTTTAATTTTTTTTTCTATTTACTTTATTTTATTTTTTAAAATTTATTTTTCTGTATTTCAACGTGAATAAAGTGTTATATTTATAAAAATAATTATTTTTCTTTGGGAAAGAGGGAATAATAGCTGAAAAACGGATAAATTTCGACCCCGGAGCTACTCACACGACTCACTCCGTACCTGCTTTAATATTAACTTATAATTTTCAAACTCTGCCAGAAATTAGAGTTTTATATACTAAACAATCGTACGAAAGGAAATTTTTATACACTAATTAGGGGGCACATAATGGGCCGAAATAGATTTTGTTAATTAACCGGAAGTAAATTCTTTAAGCTATATATTCATGGAAGCAACGTGTGAGTCGTGGTATTGTTGTTAGCGCCATGAGTAAAGAAGTTTGTAGATTCGGTGGTCAGGGGTTCTGTCCTGGTCAGGGATTAATTTTTAATTTTTTTTCTTTTTACTTTATTTTATTTTTTAAAATTTATTTTTCTGTATTTCAACGTGAATAAAGTGTTATATTTATAAAAATAATTATTTTTCTTTGGGAAAGAGGGAATAATAGCTGAAAAACGGATAAATTTCGACCCCGGAGCTACTCACACGACTCACTCCGTAACTGCCTTTAATATTAACTTATAATTTTCAAACTCTGCCAGAAATTAGAGTTTTATATACTAAACAAACGTACGAAAGGAAATTTTTATACACTAATTAGGGGGCACATAATGGGCCAAAATAGATTTTGTTAATTAACCGGAAGTAAATTCTTGAAGCTATATATTCGTGGAAGCAACGTGTGAGTCGTGGTGATGTTGTTAGCGCCATGAGTAAAGAAGTTTGTAGATTCGGAGGTCAGGTGTTCTGTCCTGGTCACGGATAAAATTTTAATATTTTTTTCTAATTACTTTATTTTATTTTTTAAAATTTATTTTTCTGTATTTCAACGTGAATAAAGTGTTATATTTATAAAAATAATTATTTTTCTTTGGGAAAGAGGGAATAATAGCTGAAAAACGGATAAATTTCGTCCCCGGAGCTACTCACACGACTCACTCCGTAATTGCCTTTAATATTAACTTATAATTTTCAAACTCTGCCAGAAATTAGAGTTTTATGTACTAAACAATCGTACGAAAGGAAATTTTTATACACTAATTAGGGGGCACATAATTGGCCAAATAAGATTTTGTTAATTAACCGGAAGTAAATTCTTTAAGCTATATATTCGTGGAAGCAACGTGTGAGTCGTGGTGTTGTTGTTAGCGCCATGAGTAAAGAAGTTTGTAGATTCGGTGGTCAGGGGTTCTGTCCTGGTCTCGGATAAAATTTTAATTTTTTTTTCTATTTACTTTATTTTATTTTTTAAAATTTATTTTTCTTTATTTCAACGTGAATAAAGTGTTATATTTATAAAAATAATTATTTTTCTTTGAGAAAGAGGGAAAAATAGCTGAAAAACGGATAAATTTCGACCCCGGAGCTACTCACACGACTCACTCCGTAACTGCCTTTAATATTAACATATAATTTTCAAACTCTGCCAGAAATTAGAGTTTTATATACTAAACAATCGTACGAAAGGAAATTTTCTAATTAGGGGGCACATAATGGGCCAAAATAGATTTTGTTAATTAACCGGAAGTAAATTCTTGAAGCTATATATTCGTGGAAGCAACGTGTGAGTCGTGGTGATGTTGTTAGCGCCATGAGTAAAGAAGTTTGTAGATTCGGAGGTCAGGGGTTCTGTCTTGGTCACGGATAAAATTTTAATATTTTTTTCTAATTACTTTATTTTATTTTTTAAAATTTATTTTTCTGTATTTCAACGTGAATAAAGTGTTATATTTATAAAAATAATTATTTTTCTTTGGGAAAGAGGGAATAATAGCTGAAAAACGGATAAATTTCGACCCCGGAGCTACTCACACGACTCACTCCGTAATTGCCTTTAATATTAACTTATAATTTTCAAACTCTGCCAGAAATTAGAGTTTTATGTACTAAACAATCGTACGAAAGGAAATTTTTATACACTAATTAGGGGGCACATAATGGGCCAAATAAGATTTTGTTAATTAACCGGAAGTAAATTCTTTAAGCTATATATTCGTGGAAGCAACGTGTGAGTCGTGGTGTTGTTGTTAGCGCCATGAGTAAAGAAGTTTGTAGATTCGGTGGTCAGGGGTTCTGTCCTGGTCTCGGATAAAATTTTAATTTTTTTTTCTATTTACTTTATTTTATTTTTTAAAATTTATTTTTCTTTATTTCAACGTGAATAAAGTGTTATATTTATAAAAATAATTATTTTTCTTTGAGAAAGAGGGAAAAATAGCTGAAAAACGGATAAATTTCGACCCCGGAGCTACTCACACGACTCACTCCGTAACTGCCTTTAATATTAACATATAATTTTCAAACTCTGCCAGAAATTAGAGTTTTATATACTAAACAATCGTACGAAAGGAAATTTTCTAATTAGGGGGCACATAATGGGCCAAAATAGATTTTGTTAATTAACCGGAAGTAAATTCTTGAAGCTATATATTCGTGGAAGCAACGTGTGAGTCGTGGTGATGTTGTTAGCGCCATGAGTAAAGAAGTTTGTAGATTCGGAGGTCAGGGGTTCTGTCTTGGTCACGGATAAAATTTTAATATTTTTTTCTAATTACTTTATTTTATTTTTTAAAATTTATTTTTCTGTATTTCAACGTGAATAAAGTGTTATATTTATAAAAATAATTATTTTTCTTTGGGAAAGAGGGAATAATAGCTGAAAAACGGATAAATTTCGACCCCGGAGCTACTCACACGACTCACTCCGTAATTGCCTTTAATATTAACTTATAATTTTCAAACACTGCCAGAAATTAGAGTTTTATATACTAATTAATCGTACGAAAGGAAATTTTTATACACTAATTAGGGGGCACATAATGGGCCAAAATAGATTTTGTTAATTAACCGGAAGTAAATTCTTTAAGCTATATATTCGTGGAAGCAACGTGTGAGACGTGGTGTTGTTGTTAGCGTCATGAGTAAAGAAGTTTGTAGATTCGGTGGTCAGGGGTTCTGTCCTGGGCGCTGATGAAATTTTAGTTTTTTTTTCCATTTAGTTTATTTTATTTTATAAAATTTATTTTTCTGTATTTCAACGTGAATAAAGTGTTATATTTATAAAAATAATTATTTTTCTTTGGGAAAGAGGGAATAATAGCTGAAAAACGGATAAATTTCGACCCCGGAGCTACTCACACGACTCACTCCGTAACTGCCTTTAATATTAACTTATAATTTTAGAACTCTGCCAGAAATTAGAGTTTTATGTACTAAACAATCGTACGAAAGGAAATTTTTATGCACTAATTAGGGGGCACATAATGGGCCAAATAAGATTTTGCCGGAAGTAAATTCTTTAAGCTATATATTCGTGGAAGCAACGTGTGAGTCGTGGTGTTGTTGTTAGCGCCATGAGTAAAGAAGTTTGTAGATTCGGTGGTCAGGGGTTCTGTCCTGGTCACGGATAAAATTTTAATTTTTTTTTCTATTTACTTTATTTTATTTTTTAAAATTTATTTTTCTTTATTTCAACGTGAATAAAGTGTTATATTTATAAAAATAATTATTTTTCTTTGAGAAAGAGGGAAAAATAGCTGAAAAACGGATAAATTTCGACCCCGGAGCTACTCACACGACTCCCTCCGCAACTGCCTTTAATATTAACTTATAATTTTCAAACTCTGCCAGAAATTAGAGTTTTATATACTAAACGATCGTACGAAAGGAAATTTTTATACACTAATTAGGGGGGCACATAATGAGCCAAAATAGATTTTGTTAATTAACCGGAAGTAAATTCTTTATGCTATATATTCGTGGAAGCAACGTGTGAGTCGTGGTGTTGTTGTTAGCGCCTTGAGTAAAGAAGTTTGTAGATTCGGTGGTCAGGGGTTCTGTTCTGGTCACGGATAAAATTTTAATTTTTTTTTCTATTTACTTTATTTTATTTTTTAAAATTTATTTTTCTTTATTTCAACGTGAATAAAGTGTTATATTTATAAAAATAATTATTTTTCTTTGAGAAAGAGGGAAAAATAGCTGAAAAACGGATAAATTTCGACCCCGGAGCTACTCACACGACTCACTCCGTAACTGCCTTTAATATTAACATATAATTTTCAAACTCTGCCAGAAATTAGAGTTTTATATACTAAACAATCGTACGAAAGGAAATTTTTATACACTAATTAGGGGGCACATAATGGGCCAAAATTGATTTTGTTAATTAACCGGAAGTAAATTCTTGAAGCTATATATTCGTGGAAGCAACGTGTGAGTCGTGGTGATGTTGTTAGCGCCATGAGTATAGAAGTTTGTAGATTCGGAGGTCAGGGGTTCTGTCCTGGGCGCTGATGAATATTTTATTTTTTAAAATTTATTTTTCTGTATTTCAACGTGAATAAAGTGTTATATTTATAAAAATAATTATTTTTCTTTGGGAAAGAGGGAATAATAGCTGAAAAACGGATAAATTTCGACCCCGGAGCTACTCACACGACTCACTCCGTAATTGCCTTTAATATCAACTTATAATTTTCAAACACTGCCAGAAATTAGAGTTTTATATACTAAACAATCGTACGAAAGGAAATTTTTATACACTAATTAGGGGGCACATAATGGGCCAAAATAGATTTTTTTAATTAACCGGAAGTAAATTCTTTAAGCTATATATTCGTGGAAGCAACGTGTGAGTCGTGGTGTTAATGTTAGCGTCATGAGTAAAGAAGTTTGTAGATTCGGAGGTCAGGGGTTCTGTCCTGGGCGCTGATGAAATTTTAATTTTTTTTTCCATTTACTTTATTTTATTTTTTAAAATTTATTTTTCTGTATTTCAACGTGAATAAAGTGTTATATTTATAAAAATAATTATTTTTCTTTGGGAAAGAGGGAATAATAGCTGAAAAACGGATAAATTTCGACCCCGGAGCTACTCACACGACTCACTCCGTAACTGCCTTTAATATTAACTTATAATTTTCAAACTCTGCCAGAAATTAGAGTTTTATGTACTAAACAATCGTACGAAAGGAAATTTTTATACACTAATTAGGGGGCACATAATGGGCCAAATAAGATTTTGTTAATTAACCGGAAGTAAATTCTTTAAGCTATATATTCGTGGAAGCAACGTGTGAGTCGTGTTGTTGTTGTTAGCGCCTTGAGTAAAGAAGTTTGTAGATTCGGTGGTCAGGGGTTCTGTCCTGGTCACGGATAAAATTGTAATTTTTTTTTCTATTTACTTTATTTTATTTTTTAAAATTTATTTTTCTTTATTTCATCGTGAATAAAGTGTTATATTTATAAAAATAATTATTTTTCTTTGAGAAAGAGGGAAAATTAGCTGAAAAACGGATAAATTTCGACCCCGGAGCTACTCACACGACTCACTCCGTAACTGCCTTTAATATTAACATATAATTTTCAAACTCTGCCAGAAATTAGAGTTTTATATACTAAACAATCGTACGAAAGGAAATTTTTATACACTAATTAGGGGGCACATAATGGGCCAAAATTGATTTTGTTAATTAACCGGAAGTAAATTCTTGAAGCTATATATTCGTGGAAGCAACGTGTGAGTCGTGGTGATGTTGTTAGCGCCATGAGTAAAGAAGTTTGTAGATTCGGAGGTCAGGGGTTCTGTCCTGGGCGCTGATGAATATTTTATTTTTTAAAATTTATTTTTCTGTATTTCAACGTGAATAAAGTGTTATATTTATAAAAATAATTATTTTTCTTTGGGAAAGAGGGAATAATAGCTGAAAAACGGATAAATTTCGACCCCGGAGCTACTCACACGACTCACTCCGTAATTGCCTTTAATATCAACTTATAATTTTCAAACACTGCCAGAAATTAGAGTTTTATATACTAAACAATCGTACGAAAGGAAATTTTTATACACTAATTAGGGGGCACATAATGGGCCAAAATAGATTTTTTTAATTAACCGGAAGTAAATTCTTTAAGCTATATATTCGTGGAAGCAACGTGTGAGTCGTGGTGTTGTTGTTAGCGTCATGAGTAAAGAAGTTTGTAGATTCGGAGGTCAGGGGTTCTGTCCTGGGCGCTGATGAAATTTTAATTTTTTTTTCCATTTACTTTATTTTATTTTTTAAAATTTATTTTTCTGTATTTCAACGTGAATAAAGTGTTATATTTATAAAAATAATTATTTTTCTTTGGGAAAGAGGGAATAATAGCTGAAAAACGGATAAATTTCGACCCCGGAGCTACTCACACGACTCACTCCGTAACTGCCTTTAATATTAACTTATAATTTTCAAACTCTGCCAGAAATTAGAGTTTTATGTACTAAACAATCGTACGAAAGGAAATTTTTATACACTAATTAGGGGGCACATAATGGGCCAAATAAGATTTTGTTAATTAACCGGAAGTAAATTCTTTAAGCTATATATTCGTGGAAGCAACGTGTGAGTCGTGGTGTTGTTGTTAGCGCCTTGAGTAAAGAAGTTTGTAGATTCGGTGGTCAGGGGTTCTGTCCTGGTCACGGATAAAATTTTAATTTTTTTTTCTATTTACTTTATTTTATTTTTTAAAATTTATTTTTCTTTATTTCATCGTGAATAAAGTGTTATATTTATAAAAATAATTATTTTTCTTTGAGAAAGAGGGAAAATTAGCTGAAAAACGGATAAATTTCGACCCCGGAGCTACTCACACGACTCACTCCGTAACTGCCTTTAATATTAACTTATAATTTTCAAACTCTGCCAGAAATTAGAGTTTTATATACTAAACAATCGTACGAAAGGAAATTTTTATACACTAATTAGGGGGGCACATAATGGGCCAAAATTGATTTTGTTAATTAACCGGAAGTAAATTCTTGAAGCTATATATTCGTGGAAGCAACGTGTGAGTCGTGGTGATGTTGTTAGCGCCATGAGTAAAGAAGTTTGTAGATTCGGAGGTCAGGGGTTCTGTCCTGGGCGCTGATGAAATTTTAATTTTTTTTTCCATTTACTTTATTTTATTTTTTAAAATTTATTTTTCTGTATTTCAACGTGAATAAAGTGTTATATTTATAAAAATAATTATTTTTCTTTGGGAAAGAGGGAATAATAGCTGAAAAACGGATAAATTTCGACCCCGGAGCTACTCACACGACTCACTCCGTAACTGCCTTTAATATTAACTTATAATTTTCAAACTCTGCCAGAAATTAGAGTTTTATGTACTAAACAATCGTACGAAAGGAAATTTTTATACACTAATTAGGGGGCACATAATGGGCCAAATAAGATTTTGATAATTAACCGGAAGTAAATTCTTTAAGCTATATATTCGTGGAAGCAACGTGTGAGTCGTGGTGTTGTTGTTAGCGTCATGAGTAAAGAAGTTTGTAGATTCGGAGGTCAGGGGTTCTGTCCTGGGCGCTGATGAAATTTTAATTTTTTTTTCCATTTACTTTATTTTATTTTTTAAAATTTATTTTTCTTTATTTCAACGTGAATAAAGTGTTATATTTATAAAAATAATTATTTTTCTTTGAGAAAGAGGGAAAAATAGCTGAAAAACGGATAAATTTCGACCCCGGAGCTACTCACACGACTCACTCCGTAACTGCCTTTAATATTAACTTATAATTTTCAAACTCTGCCAGAAATTAGAGTTTTATATACTAAACAATCGTACGAAAGGAAATTTTTATACACTAATTAGGGGGCACATAATGGGCCAAAATTGATTTTGTTAATTAACCGGAAGTAAATTCTTGAAGCTATATATTCGTGGAAGCAACGTGTGAGTCGTGGTGATGTTGTTAGCGCCATGAGTAAAGAAGTTTGTAGATTCGGAGGTCAGGGGTTCTGTCCTGGGCGCTGATGAATATTTTATTTTTTAAAATTTATTTTTCTGTATTTCAACGTGAATAATGTGTTATATTTATAAAAATAATTATTTTTCTTTGGGAAAGAGGGATTAATAGCTGAAAAACGGATAAATTTCGACCCCGGAGCTACTCACACGACTCACTCCGTAATTGCCTTTAATATCAACTTATAATTTTCAAACACTGCCAGAAATTAGAGTTTTATATACTAAACAATCGTACGAAAGGAAATTTTTATACACTAATTAGGGGGCACATAATGGGCCAAAATAGATTTTGTTAATTAACCGGAAGTAAATTCTTTAAGCTATATATTCGTGGAAGCAACGTGTGAGTCGTGGTGTTGTTGTTAGCGTCATGAGTAAAGAAGTTTGTAGATTCGGAAGTCAGGGGTTCTGTCCTGGGCGCTGATGCAATTTTAATTTTTTTTTCCATTTACTTTATTTTATTTTTTAAAATTTATTTTTCTGTATTTCAACGTGAATAAAGTGTTATATTTATAAAAATAATTATTTTTCTTTGGGAAAGAGGGAATAATAGCTGAAAAACGGATAAATTTCGACCCCGGAGATACTCACACGACTCACTCCGTAACTGCCTTTAATATTAACTTATAATTTTCAAACTCTGCCAGAAATTAGAGTTTTATGTACTAAACAATCGTACGAAAGGAAATTTTTATACACTAATTAGGGGGCACATAATGGGCCAAATAAGATTTTGTTAATTAACCGGAAGTAAATTCTATAAGCTATATATTCGTGGAAGCAACGTGTGAGTCGTGGTGTTGTTGTTAGCGCCATGAGTAAAGAAGTTTGTAGATTCGGTGGTCAGGGGTTCTGTCCTGGTCACGGATAAAATTTTAATTTTTTTTTCTATTTACTTTATTTTATTTTTTAAAATTTATTTTTCTTTATTTCATCGTGAATAAAGTGTTATATTTATAAAAATAATTATTTTTCTTTGAGAAAGAGGGAAAATTAGCTGAAAAACGGATAAATTTCGATCCCGGAGCTACTCACACGACTCACTCCGTAACTGCCTTTAATATTAACTTATAATTTTCAAACTCTGCCAGAAATTAGAGTTTTATATACTAAACAATCGTACGAAAGGAAATTTTTATACACTAATTAGGGGGGCACATAATGGGCCAAAATTGATTTTGTTAATTAACCGAAAGTAAATTCTTGAAGCTATATATTCGTGGAAGCAACGTGTGAGTCGTGGTGATGTTGTTAGCGCCATGAGTAAAGAAGTTTGTAGATTCGGAGGTCAGGGGTTCTGTCCTGGGCGCTGATGAAATTTTAATTTTTTTTTCCATTTACTTTATTTTATTTTTTAAAATTTATTTTTCTGTATTTCAACGTGAATAAAGTGTTATATTTATAAAAATAATTATTTTTCTTTGGGAAAGAGGGAATAATAGCTGAAAAACGGATAAATTTCGACCCCGGAGCTACTCACACGACTCACTCCGTAACTGCCTTTAATATTAACTTATAATTTTCAAACTCTGCCAGAAATTAGAGTTTTATGTACTAAACAATCGTACGAAAGGAAATTTTTATACACTAATTAGGAGGCACATAATGGGCCAAATAAGATTTTGTTAATTAACCGGAAGTAAATTCTTTAAGCTATATATTCGTGGAAACAACGTGTGAGTCGTGGTGTTGTTGTTAGCGCCATGAGTAAAGAAGTTTGTAGATTCGGTGGTCAGGGGTTCTGTCCTGGTCACGGATAAAATTTTAATTTTTTTTTCTATTTACTTTATTTTATTTTTTAAAATTTATTTTTCTTTATTTCATCGTGAATAAAGTGTTATATTTATAAAAATAATAATTTTTCTTTGAGAAAGAGGGAAAATTAGCTGAAAAACGGATAAATTTCGACCCCGGAGCTACTCACACGACTCACTCCGTAACTGCCTTTAATATTAACTTATAATTTTCAAACTCTGCCAGAAATTAGAGTTTTATATACTAAACAATCGTACGAAAGGAAATTTTTATACACTAATTAGGGGGGCACATAATGGGCCAAAATTGATTTTGTTAATTAACCGGAAGTAAATTCTTGAAGCTATATATTCGTGGAAGCAACGTGTGAGTCGTGGTGATGTTGTTAGCGCCATGAGTAAAGAAGTTTGTAGATTCGGAGGTCAGGGGTTCTGTCCTGGGCGCTGATGAAATTTTAATTTTTTTTTCCATTTACTTTATTTTATTTTTTAAAATTTATTTTTCTGTATTTCAACGTGAATAAAGTGTTATATTTATAAAAATAATTATTTTTCTTTGGGAAAGAGGGAATAATAGCTGAAAAACGGATAAATTTCGACCCCGGAGCTACTCACACGACTCACTCCGTAACTGCCTTTAATATTAACTTATAATTTTCAAACTCTGCCAGAAATTAGAGTTTTATGTACTAAACAATCGTACGAAAGGAAATTTTTATACACTAATTAGGGGGCACATAATGGGCCAAATAAGATTTTGATAATTAACCGGAAGTAAATTCTTTAAGCTATATATTCGTGGAAGCAACGTGTGAGTCGTGGTGTTGTTGTTAGCGTCATGAGTAAAGAAGTTTGTAGATTCGGAGGTCAGGGGTTCTGTCCTGGGCGCTGATGAAATTTTAATTTTTTTTTCCATTTACTTTATTTTATTTTTTAAAATTTATTTTTCTTTATTTCAACGTGAATAAAGTGTTATATTTATAAAAATAATTATTTTTCTTTGAGAAAGAGGGAAAAATAGCTGAAAAACGGATAAATTTCGACCCCGGAGCTACTCACACGACTCACTCCGTAACTGCCTTTAATATTAACTTATAATTTTCAAACTCTGCCAGAAATTAGAGTTTTATATACTAAACAATCGTACGAAAGGAAATTTTTATACACTAATTAGGGGGCACATAATGGGCCAAAATTGATTTTGTTAATTAACCGGAAGTAAATTCTTGAAGCTATATATTCGTGGAAGCAACGTGTGAGTCGTGGTGATGTTGTTAGCGCCATGAGTAAAGAAGTTTGTAGATTCGGAGGTCAGGGGTTCTGTCCTGGGCGCTGATGAATATTTTATTTTTTAAAATTTATTTTTCTGTATTTCAACGTGAATAATGTGTTATATTTATAAAAATAATTATTTTTCTTTGGGAAAGAGGGATTAATAGCTGAAAAACGGATAAATTTCGACCCCGGAGCTACTCACACGACTCACTCCGTAATTGCCTTTAATATCAACTTATAATTTTCAAACACTGCCAGAAATTAGAGTTTTATATACTAAACAATCGTACGAAAGGAAATTTTTATACACTAATTAGGGGGCACATAATGGGCCAAAATAGATTTTGTTAATTAACCGGAAGTAAATTCTTTAAGCTATATATTCGTGGAAGCAACGTGTGAGTCGTGGTGTTGTTGTTAGCGTCATGAGTAAAGAAGTTTGTAGATTCGGAAGTCAGGGGTTCTGTCCTGGGCGCTGATGAAATTTTAATTTTTTTTTCCATTTACTTTATTTTATTTTTTAAAATTTATTTTTCTGTATTTCAACGTGAATAAAGTGTTATATTTATAAAAATAATTATTTTTCTTTGGGAAAGAGGGAATAATAGCTGAAAAACGGATAAATTTCGACCCCGGAGCTACTGACACGACTCACTCCGTAACTGCCTTTAATATTAACTTATAATTTTCAAACTCTGCCAGAAATTAGAGTTTTATGTACTAAACAATCGTACGAAAGGAAATTTTTATACACTAATTAGGGGGCACATAATGGGCCAAATAAGATTTTGTTAATTAACCGGAAGTAAATTCTTTAAGCTATATATTCGTGGAAGCAACGTGTGAGTCGTGGTGTTGTTGTTAGCGCCATGAGTAAAGAAGTTTGTAGATTCGGTGGTCAGGGGTTCTGTCCTGGTCACGGATAAAATTTTAATTTTTTTTTCTATTTACTTTATTTTATTTTTTAAAATTTATTTTTCTTTATTTCATCGTGAATAAAGTGTTATATTTATAAAAATAATTATTTTTCTTTGAGAAAGAGGGAAAATTAGCTGAAAAACGGATAAATTTCGATCCCGGAGCTACTCACACGACTCACTCCGTAACTGCCTTTAATATTAACTTATAATTTTCAAACTCTGCCAGAAATTAGAGTTTTATATACTAAACAATCGTACGAAAGGAAATTTTTATACACTAATTAGGGGGGCACATAATGGGCCAAAATTGATTTTGTTAATTAACCGAAAGTAAATTCTTGAAGCTATATATTCGTGGAAGCAACGTGTGAGTCGTGGTGATGTTGTTAGCGCCATGAGTAAAGAAGTTTGTAGATTCGGAGGTCAGGGGTTCTGTCCTGGGCGCTGATGAAATTTTAATTTTTTTTTCCATTTACTTTATTTTATTTTTTAAAATTTATTTTTCTGTATTTCAACGTGAATAAAGTGTTATATTTATAAAAATAATTATTTTTCTTTGGGAAAGAGGGAATAATAGCTGAAAAACGGATAAATTTCGACCCCGGAGCTACTCACACGACTCACTCCGTAACTGCCTTTAATATTAACTTATAATTTTCAAACTCTGCCAGAAATTAGAGTTTTATGTACTAAACAATCGTACGAAAGGAAATTTTTATACACTAATTAGGAGGCACATAATGGGCCAAATAAGATTTTGTTAATTAACCGGAAGTAAATTCTTTAAGCTATATATTCGTGGAAACAACGTGTGAGTCGTGGTGTTGTTGTTAGCGCCATGAGTAAAGAAGTTTGTAGATTCGGTGGTCAGGGGTTCTGTCCTGGTCACGGATAAAATTTTAATTTTTTTTTCTATTTACTTTATTTTATTTTTTAAAATTTATTTTTCTTTATTTCATCGTGAATAAAGTGTTATATTTATAAAAATAATTATTTTTCTTTGAGAAAGAGGGAAAATTAGCTGAAAAACGGATAAATTTCGACCCCGGAGCTACTCACACGACTCACTCCGTAACTGCCTTTAATATTAACTTATAATTTCCAAACTCTGCCAGAAATTAGAGTTTTATATACTAAACAATCGTACGAAAGGAAATTTTTATACACTAATTAGGGGGGCACATAATGGGCCAAAATTGATTTTGTTAATTAACCGGAAGTAAATTCTTGAAGCTATATATTCGTGGAATCAACGTGTGAGTCGTGGTGATGTTGTTAGCGCCATGAGTAAAGAAGTTTGTAGATTCGGTGGTCAGGGGTTCTGTCCTGGGCGCTGATGAAATTTTAATTTTTTTTTCTAATTACTTTATTTTATTTTTTAAAATTTATTTTTCTGTATTTCAACGTGAATAAAGTGTTATATTTATAAAAATAATTATTTTTCTTTGGGAAAGAGGGAATAATAGCTGAAAAACGGATAAATTTCGACCCCGGAGCTACTCACACGACTCACTCCGTAACTGCCTTTAATATTAACTTACAATTTTCAAACTCTGCCAGAAATTAGAGTTTTATGTACTAAACAATCGTAGGAAAGGAAATTTTTATACACTAATTAGGGGGCACATTATGGGCCAAATAAGATTTTGTTAATTAACCGGAAGTAAATTCTTTAAGCTATATATTCGTGGAAGCAACGTGTGAGTCGTGGTGTTGTTGTTAGCGTCATGAGTAAAGAAGTTTGTAGATTCGGAGGTCAGGGGTTCTGTCCTGGGCGCTGATGAAATTTTAATTTTTTTTTCCATTTACTTTATTTTATTTTTTAAAATTTATTTTTCTGTATTTCAACGTGAATAAAGTGTTATATTTATAAAAATAATTATTTTTCTTTGGGAAAGAGGGAATAATAGCTGAAAAACGGATAAATTTCGACCCCGGAGCTACTCACACGACTCACTCCGTAACTGCCTTTAATATTAACTTATAATTTTCAAACTCTGCCAGAAATTAGAGTTTTATGTACTAAACAATCGTACGAAAGGAAATTTTTATACACTAATTAGGAGGCACATAATGGGCCAAATAAGATTTTGTTAATTAACCGGAAGTAAATTCTTTAAGCTATATATTCGTGGAAGCAACGTGTGAGTCGTGGTGTTGTTGTTAGCGCCATGAGTAAAGAAGTTTGTAGATTCGGTGGTCAGGGGTTCTGTCCTGGTCACGGATAAAATTTTAATTTTTTTTTCTATTTACATTATTTTATTTTTTAAAATTTATTTTTCTTTATTTCATCGTGAATAAAGTGTTATATTTATAAAAATAATTATTTTTCTTTGAGAAAGAGGAAAAATTAGCTGAAAAACGGATAAATTTCGACCCCGGAGCTACTCACACGACTCACTCCGTAACTGCCTTTAATATTAACTTATAATTTTCAAACACTGCCAGAAATTAGAGTTTTATATACTAAACAATCGTACGAAAGGAAATTTTTATACACTAATTAGGGGGCACATAATGGGCCAAAATAGATTTTGTTAATTAACCGGAAGTAAATTCTTTAAGCTATATATTCGTGGAAGCAGCGTGTGAGTCGTGGTGTTGTTGTTAGCGTCATGAGTAAAGAAGTTTGTAGATTCGGAGGTCAGGGGTGCTGTCCTGGGCGCTGATGAAATTTTAATTTTTTTTTTCCATTTACTTTATTTTATTTTTTAAAATTTATTTTTCTGTATTTCAGCGTGAATAAAGTGTTATATTTATAAAAATAATTATTTTTCTTTGGGAAAGAGGGAATAATAGCTGAAAAACGGATAAATTTCGACCCCGGAGCTACTCACACGACTCACTCCGTAACTGCCTTTAATATTAACTTATAATTTTCAAACTCTGCCAGAAATTAGAGTTTTATGTACTAAACAATCGTACGAAAGGAAATTTTTATACACTAATTAGGGGGCACATAATGGGCCAAATAAGATTTTTTTAATTAACCTCAAGTAAATTCTTTAAGCTATATATTCGTGGAAGCAACGTGTGAGTCGTGGTGTTGTTGTTAGCGCCATGAGTAAAGAAGTTTGTAGATTCGGTGGTCAGGGGTTCTGTCCTGGTGACGGATAAAATTGTAATTTTTTTTTCTATTTACTTTATTTTATTTTTTAAAATTTATTTTTCTTTATTTCATCGTGAATAAAGTGTTATATTTATAAAAATAATTATTTTTCTTTGGGAAAGAGGGAAAATTAGCTGAAAAACGGATAAATTTCGACCCCGGAGCTACTCACACGACTCTCTCCGTAACTGCCTTTAATATTAACTTATAATTTTCAAACTCTGCCAGAAATTAGAGTTTTATATACTAAACAATCGTACGAAAGGAAATTTTTATACACTAATTAGGGGGGCACATAATGAGCCAAAATAGATTTTGTTAATTAACCGGAAGTAAATTCTTTAAGCTATATATTCGTGGAAGCAACGTGTGAGTCGTGGTGTTGTTGTTAGCGCCTTGAGTAAAGAAGTTTGTAGATTCGGTGGTCAGGGGTTCTGTTCTGGTCACGGATAAAATTTTAATTTTTTTTTCTATTTACTTTATTTTATTTTTTAAAATTTATTTTTCTGTATTTCAACGTGAATAAAGTGTTATATTTATAAAAATAATTATTTTTCTTTGGGAAAGAGGGAATAATAGCTGAAAAATGGATAAATTTCGATCCCGGAGCTACTCACACGACTCACTCCGAAACTGCCTTTAATATTAACTTATAATTTTCAAACTCTGCCAGATATTAGAGTTTTATATACTAAACAATCGTAAGAAAGGAAATTTTTATACATTAATTAGGGGGCACATAATGGGCCAAAATAGATTTTGTTAATTAACCGGAAGTAAATTCTTTATGCTATATATTAGTGGAAGCAACGTGTGAGTCGTGGTGTTGTTGTTAGCGCCATGAGTAAAGAAGTTTGTAGATTCGGTGGTCAGGGGTTCTGTCCTGGTCACGGATAAAATTTTAATTTTTTCTTTCTATTTACTTTATTTTATTTTTCAAAATTTATTTTTCTGTATTTCAGCGTGAATAAAGTGTTATATTTATAAAAATAATTATTTTTCTTTGGGAAAGAGGGAATAATAGCTGAAAAACGGATAAATTTCGACCCCGGAGCTACTCACACGACTCACTCCGTAACTGCCTTTAATATTAACTTATAATTTTCAAACTCTGCCAGAAATTAGAGCTTTATATACTAAACAATCGTACGAAAGGAAATTTTTATACACTAATTAGGGGGGCACATAATGGGCCAAAATAGATTTTGTTAATTAACCGGAAGTAAATTCTTTAAGCTATATATTCGTGGAAGCAACGTGTGAGTCGTGGTGTTGTTGTTAGCGCCATGAGTAAAGAAATTTGTAGATTCGGTGGTCAGGGGTTCTGTCCTGGTCACGGATAAAATTTTAATTTTTTTTTCTATTTACTTTATTTTATTTTTTAAAATTTATTTTTCTTTATTTCAACGTGAATAAAGTGTTATATTTATAAAAATAATTATTTTTCTTTGAGAAAGAGGGAAAAATAGCTGAAAAACGGATAAATTTCGACCCCGGAGCTACTCACACGACTCTCTCCGCAACTGCCTTTAATATTAACTTATAATTTTCAAACTCTGCCAGAAATTAGAGTTTTATATACTAAACAATCGTACGAAAGGAAATTTTTATACACTAATTAGGGGGGCACATAATGAGCCAAAATAGATTTTGTTAATTAACCGGAAGTAAATTCTTTAAGCTATATATTCGTGGAAGCAACGTGTGAGTCGTGGTGTTGTTGTTAGCGCCTTGAGTAAAGAAGTTTGTAGATTCGGTGGTCAGGTGTTCTGTTCTGGTCACGGATAAAATTTTAATTTTTTTTTCTATTTACTTTATTTTATTTTTTAAAATTTATTTTTCTGTATTTCAACGTGAATAAAGTGTTATATTTATAAAAATAATTATTTTTCTTTGGGAAAGAGGGAATAATAGCTGAAAAACGGATAAATTTCGACCCCGGAGCTACTCACACGACTCACTCCGTACCTGCTTTAATATTAACTTATAATTTTCAAACTCTGCCAGAAATTAGAGTTTTATATACTAAACAATCGTACGAAAGGAAATTTTTATACACTAATTAGGGGGCACATAATGGGCCGAAATAGATTTTGTTAATTAACCGGAAGTAAATTCTTTATGCTATATATTAGTGGAAGCAACGTGTGAGTCGTGGTGTTGTTGTTAGCGCCATGAGTAAAGAAGTTTGTAGATTCGGTGGTCAGGGGTTCTGTCCTGGTCACGGATAAAATTTTAATTTTTTCTTTCTATTTACTTTATTTTATTTTTCAAAATTTATTTTTCTGTATTTCAGCGTGAATAAAGTGTTATATTTATAAAAATAATTATTTTTCTTTGGGAAAGAGGGAATAATAGCTGAAAAACGGATAAATTTCGACCCCGGAGCTACTCACACGACTCACTCTGTAACTGCCTTTAATATTGACTTATAATTTTCAAACTCTGCCAGAAATTAGAGTTTTATATACTAAACAATCGTGCGAAAGGAAATTTTTATACACTAATTAGGGGGCACATAATGGGCCAAAATAGATTTTGTTAATTAACCGGAAGGAAGTTCTATAAGCTATATATTCGTGCAAGCAGCGTGTGAGTCGTGGTGTGGTTGTTAGCGCCTTGGGTAAAGAAGTTTGTAGATTCGGTGGTCAGGGGTTCTGTCGTGGTCACGGATTAATTTTTAATTTTTTTTTCTATTTACTTTATTTTATTCTTTAAAATTTATTTTTCTGTATTGCAACGTGAATAAAGTGTTATATTTATAAAAATAATGATTTTTCTTTGGGAAAGAGGGAATAATAGCTGAAAAACGGATAAATTTCGACCCCGGAGCTACTCACACGACTCACTCCGTAACTGCCTTTAATATTAACTTATAATTTTCAAACTCTGCCAGAAATTAGAGTTTTATATACTAAACAATCGTACGAAAGGAAATTTTTATACACTAATTAGGGGGCACATAATGGGCCAAAATAGATTTTGTTAATTAACCGGAAGGAAGTTCTTTAAGCTATATATTCGTGCAAGCAGCGTGTGAGTCGTGGTGTGGTTGTTAGCGCCATGGGTAAAGAAGTTTGTAGATTCGGTGGTCAGGGGTTCTGTCCTGGTCACGGATTAAGTTTTAATTTTTTTTCTATTTACTTAATTTTATTGTTTAAAATTTATTTTTCTGTATTGCAACGTGAATAAAGTGTTATATTTATAAAAATAATTATTTTTCTTTGGGAAAGAGGGAATAATAGCTGAAAAACGGATAAATTTCGACCCCGGAGCTACTCACACGACTCACTCCGTACCTGCTTTAATATTAACTTATAATTTTCAAACTCTGCCAGAAATTAGAGTTTTATATACTAAACAATCGTACGAAAGGAAATTTTTATACACTAATTAGGGGGCACATAATGGGCCGAAATAGATTTTGTTAATTAACCGGAAGTAAATTCTTTAAGCTATATATTCGTGGAAGCAACGTGTGAGTCGTGGTATTGTTGTTAGCGCCATGAGTAAAGAAGTTTGTAGATTCCGTGGTCAGGGGTTCTGTCCTGGTCACGGATTTATTTTAAATTTTTTTTCTTTTTACTTTATTTTATTTTTTAAAATTTATTTTTCTTTATTTCAACGTGAATAAAGTGTTATATTTATAAAAATAATTATTTTTCTTTGGGAAAGAGGGAATAATAGCTGAAAAATGGATAAATTTCGATCCCGGAGCTACTCACACGACTCACTCCGAAACTGCCTTTAATATTAACTTATAATTTTCAAACTCTGCCAGATATTAGAGTTTTATATACTAAACAATCGTAAGAAAGGAAATTTTTATACATTAATTAGGGGGCACATAATGGGCCAAAATAGATTTTGTTAATTAACCGGAAGTAAATTCTTCATGCTATATATTAGTGGAAGCAACGTGTGAGTCGTGGTGTTGTTGTTAGCGCCATGAGTAAAGAAGTTTGTAGATTCGGTGGTCAGGGGTTCTGTCCTGGTCACGGATAAAATTTTAATTTTTTCTTTCTATTTACTTTATTTTATTTTTCAAAATTTATTTTTCTGTATTTCAGCGTGAATAAAGTGTTATATTTATAAAAATAATTATTTTTCTTTGGGAAAGAGGGAATAATAGCTGAAAAACGGATAAATTTCGACCCCGGAGCTACTCACACGACTCACTCCGTAACTGCCTTTAATATTGACTTATAATTTTCAAACTCTGCCAGAAATTAGAGTTTTATATACTAAACAATCGTGTGAAAGGAAATTTTTATACACTAATTAGGGGGCACATAATGGGCCAAAATAGATTTTGTTAATTAACCGGAAGGAAGTTCTATAAGCTATATATTCGTGCAAGCAGCGTGTGAGTCGTGGTGTGGTTGTTAGCGCCATGGGTAAAGAAGTTTGTAGATTCGGTGGTCAGGGGTTCTGTCCTGGTCACGGATTAATTTTTAATTTTTTTTTTCTATTTACTTTATTTTATTCTTCAAAATTTATTTTTCTGTATTGCAACGTGAATAAAGTGTTATATTTATAAAAATAATGATTTTTCTTTGGGAAAGAGGGAATAATAGCTGAAAAACGGATAAATTTCGACCCCGGAGCTACTCACACGACTCACTCCGTAACTGCCTTTAATATTAACTTATAATTTTCAAACTCTGCCAGAAATTAGAGTTTTATATACTAAACAATCGTACGAAAGGAAATTTTTATACAGTAATTAGGGGGCACATAATGGGCCAAAATAGATTTTGTTAATTAACCGGAAGGAAGTTCTTTAAGCTATATATTCGTGCAAGCAGCGTGTGAGTCGTGGTGTGGTTGTTAGCGCCATGGGTAAAGAAGTTTGTAGATTCGGTGGTCAGGGGTTCTGTCCTGGTCACGGATTAATTTTTAATTTTTTTTTCTATTTACTTAGTTTTATTGTTTAAAATTTATTTTTCTGTATTGCAACGTGAATAAAGTGTTATATTTATAAAAATAATTATTTTTCTTTGGGAAAGAGGGAATAATAGCTGAAAAACGGATAAATTTCGACCCCGGAGCTACTCACACGACTCACTCCGTACCTGCTTTAATATTAACTTATAATTTTCAAACTCTGCCAGAAATTAGAGTTTTATATACTAAACAATCGTACGAAAGGAAATTTTTATGCACTAATTAGGGGGCACATAATGGGCCGAAATAGATTTTGTTAATTAACCGGAAGTAAATTCTTTAAGTTATATATTCGTGGAAGCAACGTGTGAGTCGTGGTATTGTTGTTAGCGCCATGAGTAAAGAAGTTTGTAGATTCCGTGGTCAGGGGTTCTGTCCTGGTCACGGATTTATTTAAAATTTTTTTTCTTTTTACTTTATTTTATTTTTTAAAATTTATTTTTCTTTATTTCAACGTGAATGAAGTGTTATATTTATAAAAATAATTATTTTTCTTTGAGAAAGAGGGAATAATAGCTGAAAAATGGATAAATTTCGATCCCGGAGCTACTCACACGACTCACTCCGAAACTGCCTTTAATATTAACTTATAATTTTCAAACTCTGCCAGATATTAGAGTTTTATATACTAAACAATCGTAAGAAAGGAAATTTTTATACATTAATTAGGGGGCACATAATGGGCCAAAATAGATTTTGTTAATTAACCGGAAGTAAATTCTTTATGCTATATATTAGTGGAAGCAACGTGTGAGTCGTGGTGTTGTTGTTAGCGCCATGAGTAAAGAAGTTTGTAGATTCGGTGGTCAGGGGTTCTGTCCTGGTCACGGATAAAATTTTAATTTTTTCTTTCTATTTACTTTATTTTATTTTTCAAAATTTATTTTTCTGTATTTCAGCGTGAATAAAGTGTTATATTTATAAAAATAATTATTTTTCTTTGGGAAAGAGGGAATAATAGCTGAAAAACGGATAAATTTCGACCCCGGAGCTACTCACACGACTCACTCCGTAACTGCCTTTAATATTGACTTATAATTTTCAAACTCTGCCAGAAATTAGAGTTTTATATTCTAAACAATCGTGCGAAAGGAAATTTTTATACACTAATTAGGGGGCACATAATGGGCCAAAATAGATTTTGTTAATTAACCGGAAGGAAGTTCTATAAGCTATATATTCGTGCAAGCAGCGTGTGAGTCGTGGTGTGGTTGTTAGCGCCATGGGTAAAGAAGTTTGTAGATTCGGTGGTCAGGGGTTCTGTCCTGGTCACGGATTAATTTTTAATTTTTTTTTCTATTTACTTTATTTTATTCTTTAAAATTTATTTTTCTGTATTGCAACGTGAATAAAGTGTTATATTTATAAAAATAATGATTTTTCTTTGGGAAAGAGGGAATAATAGCTGAAAAACGGATAAATTTCGACCCCGGAGCTACTCACGACTCACTCCGTAACTGCCTTTAATATTAACTTATAATTTTCAAACTCTGCCAGAAATTAGAATTTTATATACTAAACAATCGTACGAAAGGAAATTTTTATACACTAATTAGGGGGCACATAATGGGCCAAAATAGATTTTGTTAATTAACCGGAAGGAAGTTCTTTAAGCTATATATTCGTGCAAGCAGCGTGTGAGTCGTGGTGTGGTTGTTAGCGCCATGGGTAAAGAAGTTTGTAGATTCGGTGGTCAGGGGTTCTGTCCTGGTCACGGATTAATTTTTTTTTCTATTTACTTTATTTTATTCTTTAAAATTTATTTTTCTGTATTGCAACGTGAATAAAGTGTTATATTTATAAAAATAATGATTTTTCTTTGGGAAAGAGGGAATAATAGCTGAAAAACGGATAAATTTCGACCCCGGAGCTACTCACACGACTCACTCCGTAACTGCCTTTAATATTGACTTATAATTTTCAAACTCTGCCAGAAATTAGAGTTTTATATACTAAACAATCGTACGAAAGGAAATTTTTATACACTAATTAGGGGGCACATAATGGGCCAAAATAGATTTTGTTAATTAACCGGAAGGAAGTTCTATAAGCTATATATTCGTGCAAGCAGCGTGTGAGTCGTGGTGTGGTTGTTAGCGCCATGGGTAAAGAAGTTTGTAGATTCGGTGGTCAGGGGTTCTGTCCTGGTCACGGATTAGTTTTTTTTTCTATTTACTTTATTTTATTCTTTAAAATTTATTTTTCTGTATTGCAACGTGAATAAAGTGTTATATTTATAAAAATAATGATTTTTCTTTGGGAAAGAGGGAATAATAGCTGAAAAACGGATAAATTTCGACCCCGGAGCTACTCACACGACTCACTCCGTAACTGCCTTTAATATTAACTTATAATTTTCAAACTCTGCCAGAAATTAGAGTTTTATATACTAAACAATCGTACGAAAGGAAATTTTTATACACTAATTAGGGGGGCACATAATGAGCCAAAATAGATTTTGTTAATTAACCGGAAGTAAATTCTTTAAGCTATATATTCGTGGAAGCAACGTGTGAGTCGTGGTGTTGTTGTTAGCGCCTTGAGTAAAGAAGTTTGTAGATTCGGTGGTCAGGGGTTCTGTTCTGGTCACGGATAAAATTTTAATTTTTTCTTTCTATTTACTTTATTTTATTTTTCAAAATTTATTTTTCTGTATTTCAGCGTGAATAAAGTGTTATATTTATAAAAATAATTATTTTTCTTTGGGAAAGAGGGAATAATAGCTGAAAAACGGATAAATTTCGACCCCGGAGCTACTCACACGACTCACTCTGTAACTGCCTTTAATATTGACTTATAATTTTCAAACTCTGCCAGAAATTAGAGTTTTATATACTAAACAATCGTACGAAAGGAAATTTTTATACACTAATTAGGGGGCACATAATGGGCCAAAATAGATTTTGTTAATTAACCGGAAGGAAGTTCTTTAAGCTATATATTCGTGCAAGCAGCGTGTGAGTCGTGGTGTTGTTGTTAGCACCATGAGTAAAGAAGTTTGTAGATTCGGTGGTCAGGGGTTCTGTCCTGGTCACGGATTAATTTTTAATTTTTTTTCTTTTTACTTTATTTTATTTTTTAAAATTTATTTTTCTGTATTTCAACGTGAATAAAGTGTTATATTTATAAAAATAATTATTTTTCTTTGGGAAAGAGGGAATAATAGCTGAAAAACGGATAAATTTCGACCCCGGAGCTACTCACACGACTCACTCCGTAACTGCCTTTAATATTAACTTATAATTTTCAAACTCTGCCAGAAATTAGAGCTTTATATACTAAACAATCGTACGAAAGGAAATTTTTATACACTAATTAGGGGGGCACATAATGGGCCAAAATAGATTTTGTTAATTAACCGGAAGTAAATTCTTTAAGCTATATATTCGTGGAAGCAACGTGTGAGTCGTGGTGTTGTTGTTAGCGCCATGAGTAAAGAAATTTGTAGATTCGGTGGTCAGGGGTTCTGTCCTGGTCACGGATAAAATTTTAATTTTTTTTTCTATTTACTTTATTTTATTTTTTAAAATTTATTTTTCTTTATTTCAACGTGAATAAAGTGTTATATTTATAAAAATAATTATTTTTCTTTGAGAAAGAGGGAAAAATAGCTGAAAAACGGATAAATTTCGACCCCGGAGCTACTCACACGACTCTCTCCGCAACTGCCTTTAATATTAACTTATAATTTTCAAACTCTGCCAGAAATTAGAGTTTTATATACTAAACAATCGTACGAAAGGAAATTTTTATACACTAATTAGGGGGGCACATAATGAGCCAAAATAGATTTTGTTAATTAACCGGAAGTAAATTCTTTAAGCTATATATTCGTGGAAGCAACGTGTGAGTCGTGGTGTTGTTGTTAGCGCCTTGAGTAAAGAAGTTTGTAGATTCGGTGGTCAGGGGTTCTGTTCTGGTCACGGATAAAATTTTAATTTTTTTTTCTATTTACTTTATTTTATTTTTTAAAATTTATTTTTCTGTATTTCAACGTGAATAAAGTGTTATATTTATAAAAATAATTATTTTTCTTTGGGAAAGAGGGAATAATAGCTGAAAAACGGATAAATTTCGACCCCGGAGCTACTCACACGACTCACTCCGTACCTGCTTTAATATTAACTTATAATTTTCAAACTCTGCCAGAAATTAGAGTTTTATATACTAAACAATCGTACGAAAGGAAATTTTTATACACTAATTAGGGGGCACATAATGGGCCGAAATAGATTTTGTTAATTAACCGGAAGTAAATTCTTTAAGCTATATATTCGTGGAAGCAACGTGTGAGTCGTGGTATTGTTGTTAGCGCCATGAGTAAAGAAGTTTGTAGATTCCGTGGTCAGGGGTTCTGTCCTGGTCACGGATTTATTTTAAATTTTTTTTCTTTTTACTTTATTTTATTTTTTAAAATTTATTTTTCTTTATTTCAACGTGAATAAAGTGTTATATTTATAAAAATAATTATTTTTCTTTGGGAAAGAGGGAATAATAGCTGAAAAATGGATAAATTTCGATCCCGGAGCTACTCACACGACTCACTCCGAAACTGCCTTTAATATTAACTTATAATTTTCAAACTCTGCCAGATATTAGAGTTTTATATACTAAACAATCGTAAGAAAGGAAATTTTTATACATTAATTAGGGGGCACATAATGGGCTAAAATAGATTTTGTTAATTAACCGGAAGTAAATTCTTTATGCTATATATTAGTGGAAGCAACGTGTGAGTCGTGGTGTTGTTGTTAGCGCCATGAGTAAAGAAGTTTGTAGATTCGGTGGTCAGGGGTTCTGTCCTGGTCACGGATAAAATTTTAATTTTTTCTTTCTATTTACTTTATTTTATTTTTCAAAATTTTTTTTTCTGTATTTCAGCGTGAATAAAGTGTTATATTTATAAAAATAATTATTTTTCTTTGGGAAAGAGGGAATAATAGCTGAAAAACGGATAAATTTCGACCCCGGAGCTACTCACACGACTCACTCTGTAACTGCCTTTAATATTGACTTATAATTTTCAAACTCTGCCAGAAATTAGAGTTTTATATACTAAACAATCGTGCGAAAGGAAATTTTTATACACTAATTAGGGGGCACATAATGGGCCAAAATAGATTTTGTTAATTAACCGGAAGGAAGTTCTATAAGCTATATATTCGTGCAAGCAGCGTGTGAGTCGTGATGTGGTTGTTAGCGCCATGGGTAAAGAAGTTTGTAGATTCGGTGGTCAGGGGTTCTGTCGTGGTCACGGATTAATTTTTAATTTTTTTTTCTATTTACTTTATTTTATTCTTTAAAATTTATTTTTCTGTATTGCAACGTGAATAAAGTGTTATATTTATAAAAATAATGATTTTTCTTTGGGAAAGAGGGAATAATAGCTGAAAAACGGATAAATTTCGACCCCGGAGCTACTCACACGACTCACTCCGTAACTGCCTTTAATATTAACTTATAATTTTCAAACTCTGCCAGAAATTAGAGTTTTATATACTAAACAATCGTACGAAAGGAAATTTTTATACACTAATTAGGGGGCACATAATGGGCCAAAATAGATTTTGTTAATTAACCGGAAGGAAGTTCTTTAAGCTATATATTCGTGCAAGCAGCGTGTGAGTCCTGGTGTGGTTGTTAGCGCCATGGGTAAAGAAGTTTGTAGATTCGGTGGTCAGGGGTTCTGTCCTGGTCACGGATTAATTTTTAATTTTTTTTTCTATTTACTTAATTTTATTGTTTAAAATTTATTTTTCTGTATTGCAACGTGAATAAAGTGTTATATTTATAAAAATAATTATTTTTCTTTGGGAAAGAGGGAATAATAGCTGAAAAACGGATAAATTTCGACCCCGGAGCTACTCACACGACTCACTCCGTACCTGCTTTAATATTAACTTATAATTTTCAAACTCTGCCAGAAATTAGAGTTTTATATACTAAACAATCGTACGAAAGGAAATTTTTATACACTAATTAGGGGGCACATAATGAGCCGAAATAGATTTTGTTAATTAACCGGAAGTAAATTCTTTAAGCTATATATTCGTGGAAGCAACGTGTGAGACGTGGTATTGTTGTTAGCGCCATGAGTAAAGAAGTTTGTAGATTCCGTGGTCAGGGGTTCTGTCCTGGTCACGGATTTATTTTAAATTTTTTTTCTTTTTACTTTATTTTATTTTTTAAAATTTATTTTTCTTTATTTCAACGTGAATAAAGTGTTATATTTATAAAAATAATTATTTTTCTTTGGGAAAGAGGGAATAATAGCTGAAAAATGGATAAATTTCGATCCCGGAGCTACTCACACGACTCACTCCGAAACTGCCTTTAATATTAACTTATAATTTTCAAACTCTGCCAGATATTAGAGTTTTATATACTAAACAATCGTAAGAAAGGAAATTTTTATACATTAATTAGGGGGCACATAATGGGCCAAAATAGATTTTGTTAATTAACCGGAAGTAAATTCTTTATGCTATATATTAGTGGAAGCAACGTGTGAGTCGTGGTGTTGTTGTTAGCGCCATGAGTAAAGAAGTTTGTAGATTCGGTGGTCAGGGGTTCTGTCCTGGTCACGGATAAAATTTTAATTTTTTCTTTCTATTTACTTTATTTTATTTTTCAAAATTTATTTTTCTGTATTTCAGCGTGAATAAAGTGTTATATTTATAAAAATAATTATTTTTCTTTGGGAAAGAGGGAATAATAGCTGAAAAACGGATAAATTTCGACCCCGGAGCTACTCACACGACTCACTCCGTAACTGCCTTTAATATTGATTTATAATTTTCAAACTCTGCCAGAAATTAGAGTTTTATATACTAAACAATCGTGCGAAAGGAAATTTTTATACACTAATTAGGGGGCACATAATGGGCCAAAATAGATTTTGTTAATTAACCGGAAGGAAGTTCTATAAGCTATATATTCGTGCAAGCAGCGTGTGAGTCGTGGTGTGGTTGTTAGCGCCATGGGTAAAGAAGTTTGTAGATTCGGTGGTCAGGGGTTCTGTCCTGGTCACGGATTAATTTTTAATTTTTTTTTCTATTTACTTTATTTTATTCTTCAAAATTTATTTTTCTGTATTGCAACGTGAATAAAGTGTTATATTTATAAAAATAATGATTTTTCTTTGGGAAAGAGGGAATAATAGCTGAAAAACTGATAAATTTCGACCCCGGAGCTACTCACACGACTCACTCCGTAACTGCCTTTAATATTAACTTATAATTTTCAAACTCTGCCAGAAATTAGAGTTTTATATACTAAACAATCGTACGAAAGGAAATTTTTATACACTAATTAGGGGGCACATAATGGGCCAAAATAGATTTTGTTAATTAACCGGAAGGAAGTTCTTTAAGCTATATATTCGTGCAAGCAGCGTGTGAGTCGTGGTGTGGTTGTTAGCGCCATGGGTAAAGAAATTTGTAGATTCGGTGGTCAGGGGTTCTGTCCTGGTCACGGATTAATTTTTAATTTTTTTTTCTATTTACTTAGTTTTATTGTTTAAAATTTATTTTTCTGTATTGCAACGTGAATAAAGTGTTATATTTATAAAAATAATTATTTTTCTTTGGGAAAGAGGGAATAATAGCTGAAAAACGGATAAATTTCGACCCCGGAGCTACTCACACGACTCACTCCGTACCTGCTTTAATATTAACTTATAATTTTCAAACTCTGCCAGAAATTAGAGTTTTATATACTAAACAATCGTACGAAAGGAAATTTTTATGCACTAATTAGGGGGCACATAATGGGCCGAAATAGATTTTGTTAATTAACCGGAAGTAAATTCTTTAAGCTATATATTCGTGGAAGCAACGTGTGAGTCGTGGTATTGTTGTTAGCGCCATGAGTAAAGAAGTTTGTAGATTCCGTGGTCAGGGGTTCGGTCCTGGTCACGGATTTATTTAAAATTTTTTTTCTTTTTACTTTATTTTATTTTTTAAAATTTATTTTTCTTTATTTCAACGTGAATAAAGTGTTATATTTATAAAAATAATTATTTTTCTTTGGGAAAGAGGGAATAATAGCTGAAAAATGGATAAATTTCGATCCCGGAGCTACTCACACGACTCACTCCGAAACTGCCTTTAATATTAACTTATAATTTTCAAACTCTGCCAGATATTAGAGTTTTATATACTAAACAATCGTACGAAAGGAAATTTTTATACACTAATTAGGGGGCACATAATGAGCCGAAATAGATTTTGTTAATTAACCGGAAGTAAATTCTTTAAGCTATATATTCGTGGAAGCAACGTGTGAGACGTGGTATTGTTGTTAGCGCCATGAGTAAAGAAGTTTGTAGATTCCGTGGTCAGGGGTTCTGTCCTGGTCACGGATTTATTTTAAATTTTTTTTCTTTTTACTTTATTTTATTTTTTAAAATTTATTTTTCTTTATTTCAACGTGAATAAAGTGTTATATTTATAAAAATAATTATTTTTCTTTGGGAAAGAGGGAATAATAGCTGAAAAATGGATAAATTTCGATCCCGGAGCTACTCACACGACTCACTCCGAAACTGCCTTTAATATTAACTTATAATTTTCAAACTCTGCCAGATATTAGAGTTTTATATACTAAACAATCGTAAGAAAGGAAATTTTTATACATTAATTAGGGGGCACATAATGGGCCAAAATAGATTTTGTTAATTAACCGGAAGTAAATTCTTTATGCTATATATTAGTGGAAGCAACGTGTGAGTCGTGGTGTTGTTGTTAGCGCCATGAGTAAAGAAGTTTGTAGATTCGGTGGTCAGGGGTTCTGTCCTGGTCACGGATAAAATTTTAATTTTTTCTTTCTATTTACTTTATTTTATTTTTCAAAATTTATTTTTCTGTATTTCAGCGTGAATAAAGTGTTATATTTATAAAAATAATTATTTTTCTTTGGGAAAGAGGGAATAATAGCTGAAAAACGGATAAATTTCGACCCCGGAGCTACTCACACGACTCACTCCGTAACTGCCTTTAATATTGATTTATAATTTTCAAACTCTGCCAGAAATTAGAGTTTTATATACTAAACAATCGTGCGAAAGGAAATTTTTATACACTAATTAGGGGGCACATAATGGGCCAAAATAGATTTTGTTAATTAACCGGAAGGAAGTTCTATAAGCTATATATTCGTGCAAGCAGCGTGTGAGTCGTGGTGTGGTTGTTAGCGCCATGGGTAAAGAAGTTTGTAGATTCGGTGGTCAGGGGTTCTGTCCTGGTCACGGATTAATTTTTAATTTTTTTTTCTATTTACTTTATTTTATTCTTCAAAATTTATTTTTCTGTATTGCAACGTGAATAAAGTGTTATATTTATAAAAATAATGATTTTTCTTTGGGAAAGAGGGAATAATAGCTGAAAAACTGATAAATTTCGACCCCGGAGCTACTCACACGACTCACTCCGTAACTGCCTTTAATATTAACTTATAATTTTCAAACTCTGCCAGAAATTAGAGTTTTATATACTAAACAATCGTACGAAAGGAAATTTTTATACACTAATTAGGGGGCACATAATGGGCCAAAATAGATTTTGTTAATTAACCGGAAGGAAGTTCTTTAAGCTATATATTCGTGCAAGCAGCGTGTGAGTCGTGGTGTGGTTGTTAGCGCCATGGGTAAAGAAATTTGTAGATTCGGTGGTCAGGGGTTCTGTCCTGGTCACGGATTAATTTTTAATTTTTTTTTCTATTTACTTAGTTTTATTGTTTAAAATTTATTTTTCTGTATTGCAACGTGAATAAAGTGTTATATTTATAAAAATAATTATTTTTCTTTGGGAAAGAGGGAATAATAGCTGAAAAACGGATAAATTTCGACCCCGGAGCTACTCACACGACTCACTCCGTACCTGCTTTAATATTAACTTATAATTTTCAAACTCTGCCAGAAATTAGAGTTTTATATACTAAACAATCGTACGAAAGGAAATTTTTATGCACTAATTAGGGGGCACATAATGGGCCGAAATAGATTTTGTTAATTAACCGGAAGGAAGTTCTATAAGCTATATATTCGTGCAAGCAGCGTGTGAGTCGTGGTGTGGTTGTTAGCGCCATGGGTAAAGAAGTTTGTAGGTTCGGTGGTCAGGGGTTCTGTCCTGGTCACGGATTAATTTTTAATTTTTTTTTCTATTTACTTTATTTTATTCTTTAAAATTTATTTTTCTGTATTGCAACGTGAATAAAGTGTTATATTTATAAAAATAATGATTTTTCTTTGGGAAAGAGGGAATAATAGCTGAAAAACGGATAAATTTCGACCCCGGAGCTACTCACGACTCACTCCGTAACTGCCTTTAATATTAACTTATAATTTTCAAACTCTGCCAGAAATTAGAATTTTATATACTAAACAATCGTACGAAAGGAAATTTTTATACACTAATTAGGGGGCACATAATGGGCCAAAATAGATTTTGTTAATTAACCGGAAGGAAGTTCTTTAAGCTATATATTCGTGCAAGCAGCGTGTGAGTCGTGGTGTGGTTGTTAGCGCCATGGGTAAAGAAGTTTGTAGATTCGGTGGTCAGGGGTTCTGTCCTGGTCACGGATTAATTTTTAATTTTTTTTTCTATTTACTTAATTTTATTGTTTAAAATTTATTTTTCTGTATTGCAACGTGAATAAAGTGTTATATTTATAAAAATAATTATTTTTCTTTGGGAAAGAGGGAATAATAGCTGAAAAACGGATAAATTTCGACCCCGGAGCTACTCACACGACTCACTCCGTACCTGCTTTAATATTAACTTATAATTTTCAAACTCTGCCAGAAATTAGAGTTTTATATACTAAACAATCGTACGAAAGGAAATTTTTATACACTAATTAGGGGGCACATAATGGGCCGAAATAGATTTTGTTAATTAACCGGAAGTAAATTCTTTAAGCTATATATTAGTGGAAGCAACGTGTGAGTCGTGGTGTTGTTGTTAGCGCCATGAGTAAAGAAGTTTGTAGATTCGGTGGTCAGGGGTTCTGTCCTGGTCAGGGGTTCTGTCCTGGTCACGGATAAAATTTTAATTTTTTCTTTCTATTTACTTTATTTTATTTTTCAAAATTTATTTTTCTGTATTTCAGCGTGAATAAAGTGTTATATTTATAAAAATAATTATTTTTCTTTGGGAAAGAGGGAATAATAGCTGAAAAACGGATAAATTTCGACCCCGGAGCTACTCACACGACTCACTCCGTAACTGCCTTTAATATTGACTTATAATTTTCAAACTCTGCCAGAAATTAGAGTTTTATATACTAAACAATCGTACGAAAGGAAATTTTTATACACTAATTAGGGGGCACATAATGGGCCAAAATAGATTTTGTTAATTAACCGGAAGGAAGTTCTATAAGCTATATATTCGTGCAAGCAGCGTGTGAGTCGTGGTGTGGTTGTTAGCGCCATGGGTAAAGAAGTTTGTAGATTCGGTGGTCAGGGGTTCTGTCCTGGTCACGGATTAATTTTTAATTTTTTTTTCTATTTACTTTATTTTATTCTTTAAAATTTATTTTTCTGTATTGCAACGTGAATAAAGTGTTATATTTATAAAAATAATGATTTTTCTTTGGGAAAGAGGGAATAATAGCTGAAAAACGGATAAATTTCGACCCCGGAGCTACTCACACGACTCACTCCGTAACTGCCTTTAATATTAACTTATAATTTTCAAACTCTGCCAGAAATTAGAGTTTTATATACTAAACAATCGTACGAAAGGAAATTTTTATACACTAATTAGGGGGCACATAATGGGCCAAAATAGATTTTGTTAATTATCCGGAAGTAAATTCTTTAAGCTATATATTCGTGGAAGCAACGTGTGAGTCGTGGTGTTGTTGTTAGCGCCATGAGTAAAGAAGTTTGTAGATTCGGTGGTCAGGGGTTCTGTCCTGGTCACGGATAAAATTTTAATTTTTTTTTCTATTTACTTTATTTTATTTTTTAAAATTTATTTTTCTGTATTTCAACGTGAATAAAGTGTTATATTTATAAAAATAATTATTTTTCTTTGGGAAAGAGGGAATAATAGCTGAAAAACGGATAAATTTCGACCCCGGAGCTACTCACACGACTCACTCCGTACCTGCTTTAATATTAACTTATAATTTTCAAACTCTGCCAGAAATTAGAGTTTTATATACTAAACAATCGTACGAAAGGAAATTTTTATACACTAATTAGGGGGCACATAATGGGCCGAAATAGATTTTGTTAATTAACCGGAAATAAATTCTTTAAGCTATATATTCGTGGAAGCAACGTGTGAGTCGTGGTATTGTTGTTAGCGCCATGAGTAAAGAAGTTTGTAGATTCCGTGGTCAGGGGTTCTGTCCTGGTCACGGATTTATTTTAAATTTTTTTTCTTTTTACTTTATTTTATTTTTTAAAATTTATTTTTCTTTATTTCAACGTGAATAAAGTGTTATATTTATAAAAATAATTATTTTTCTTTGGGAAAGAGGGAATAATAGCTGAAAAATGGATAAATTTCGATCCCGGAGCTACTCACACGACTCACTCCGAAACTGCCTTTAATATTAACTTATGATTTTCAAACTCTGCCAGATATTAGAGTTTTATATACTAAACAATCGTAAGAAAGGAAATTTTTATACATTAATTAGGGGGCACATATTGGGCCAAAATAGATTTTGTTAATTAACCGGAAGTAAATTCTTTATGCTATATATTAGTGGAAGCAACGTGTGAGTCGTGGTGTTGTTGTTAGCGCCATGAGTAAAGAAGTTTGTAGATTCGGTGGTCAGGGGTTCTGTCCTGGTCACGGATAAAATTTTAATTTTTTCTTTCTATTTACTTTATTTTATTTTTCAAAATTTATTTTTCTGTATTTCAGCGTGAATAAAGTGTTATATTTATAAAAATAATTATTTTTCTTTGGGAAAGAGGGAATAATAGCTGAAAAACGGATAAATTTCGACCCCGGAGCTACTCTCACGACTCACTCCGTAACTGCCTTTAATATTGACTTATAATTTTCAAACTCTGCCAGAAATTAGAGTTTTATATACTAAACAATCGTACGAAAGGAAATTTTTATACACTAATTAGGGGGCACATAATGGGCCAAAATAGATTTTGTTAATTAACCGGAAGGAAGTTCTTTAAGCTATATATTCGTGCAAGCAGCGTGTGAGTCGTGGTGTGGTTGTTAGCGCCATGGGTAAAGAAGTTTGTAGATTCGGTGGTCAGGGGTTCTGTCCTGGTCACGGATTAATTTTTAATTTTTTTTTTCTATTTACTTAATTTTATTGTTTAAAATTTATTTTTCTGTATTGCAACGTGTATAAAGTGTTATATTTATAAAAATAATTATTTTTCTTTGGGAAAGAGGGAATAATAGCTGAAAAACGGATAAATTTCGACCCCGGAGCTACTCACACGACTCACTCCGTAACTGCCTTTAATATTAACTTATAATTTTCAAACTCTGCCAGAAATTAGAGTTTTATATACTAAACAATCGTACGAAAGGAAATTTTTATACACTAATTAGGGGGCACATAATGGGCCAAAATAGATTTTGTTAATTATCCGGAAGTAAATTCTTTAAGCTATATATTCGTGGAAGCAACGTGTGAGTCTTGGTGTAGTTGTTAGCGGCATGGGTAAAGAAGTTTGTGGACTTGGTGGTCAGGAGTTCGGTCCTGGTCACGGATTAATTTTTAATTTAGTGACTCAAATATGTGATCTCAAAAATGCTAATTAATTAGTGTAGGCGATTTTTTAATTTACGAAATTAAACACAAAAATGTGTTTTCTCTGAATAAACATACCTTTTTCAGAATAAACATACCTTCAGATTTTGAACCCCCAAAATATAGGGGATAGCCACTATCTGGGGATTATTGTCCCTATAGTTTGATCATGAGGGGCAATCCAAAGTTTGTATGCCTCTATCTTAATTTTACATTTTTCTTATTTCACCATACATAAAGATCTTTTTAAGCGAGTTAAAAAAATTTTTAACATAATTTTAAAATTCGTTTATCCAAAGATAATTGCATGCAGAAAATAAACTTTAGTAAATATTTATTATTTTTTATTACGCTATTAAATAATAGCTGGAAAATGTTTGAATTATAAGGCAGACAACTTTTTATACAATTTTTATGTGCGTAATTTTACATGGCAAAATACAAAATCGAGCTAAATCTATCGAATTGTTCCTGTGTATATTTAAAATTCGATTTCTCAGAGACTATTCAACCGATTATGCTCAAATTTGGCATTTTGTCATGTGAAATTACATATTTTAAAAGGATGTAAAAATTTTATACCTCTCAATTTAAATTTTGTCACTGCTGTAAAAGATTTTCTCGTAAAAGTTCACAAGTAAGCAGGTATGTAAATGTTCAACCATTCCTGAAATTTTGCAGCAGTTTTTTCGTGTCACGAATTTTTTCTATAACTTATCGGCAAAACATTGTTGAAAATAAAAATTTAAAATAAAAAAAATTGTAAAAGGAACTAATAAAAAGAAAAACAAGTTTTTCTAAAGGGGGGGGGGCTAAAAGTCTGTTTAATATACGTGTTTAATATACGTCTGTTTAATATAAGTCTGTTTAATATACAAATATACGTCTAAAATACATAAAATTAAAATGGAAAAGCGATAAATAAAATTTTAAACGAAGTTCTTTTAAAAGCTAGAAAAACTTCTATTAGCCTTATTGTACCGAAACTTTGAGGCAATGCTTAATGTTCAAATTTCAATATTCTTATTCAATTAAAAATAATAATAAAAATAAAAGAAAATAAAAAAATAAAATAAAAAAATAAAAGAAAATAAAAAAATAATTTTACTAAATTTAACTTTTGAAAATTATTGTAAACCCCAGATTCTCCTCTCTCTCAAAATACTGTTTTAAAAACTGCTGCTTACGTCATGCGCAACTTTGCACTAATATTACGGCTTCTGATCATTTACACTTTTGGAGTTTACTTGCTTGATAATAGTTTAAAATTGAAGTTTCTTAATGATATTCTGTTTTATTGTTCCAAGTTTAAGATATTTCCCTGTTTTGATATAGAAAGTAGGTGCACGGTTTAATTGCATTTCATTTGCCTTATTAAGTATTTAATTTACGCATTTGTCGTTCCTAACCGGATTGACTGTGTTTGTGAGAGGCATCTTGTCTATTGATTGATAACATTTAAAACAGGCAAAACAAAACATTTATTTTAAATAAAAAACAAAACAAAACACAGCGTTCCAAAGATATTTCAAAAAAACCAATTCAACGATATTTCCAGTTCTCTCTTTCATCTCTTGCCATATTCAGAGTAACCTACATATTCTGAATAATTTTGGTAGTGCAAACTACTTGGAGTTAGTGTTTGCCGCAACATTCTCCCCACTTGAGCTTTATGTAGGAAAAAACTCAACACAATAAATTACAAAAAATACTAAAATTATGGCAGACATACAATTGTTATGCTATAAAATTTAAAGAATTTTAAAGGATACAAATCTGTATTTAACGTCCAAAAATGTTCATAGTTATTTAATGTTCACTGGCATCTTCAGATACCTCTAAGGGATATAGTCTTTGAATAGGTCTTAGTAAAGTCCCTTTGTCCGTTTTCAATTTGACTAGTCTTACTCGTCTATCTCTTCCGGGAAAAAGCTCGATCACTCTGGCTAAAGGCCAGTTAAGTCTCTTTTTGTCCTTTCTACCTATTAGAACGATATCTCCAATACTGTCTTTCAATCTTTGTCTTAGCTTCTGGACATATCGGTACCTTTTATTGATGTTTGATTTGTCGATTTTGTCCAGATCTGGCACATCATTAGTGGGAAAGTCTTGAAGAAAAGATGAAGGTGTTAAGGTTTTGAGATCAGGTTCTTCAGATAAATAGGTCAAGGGTCTATTGTTTATAACTGATTCACATTCACAAATGAGGGTCAATAGTTCTTCATACGTTAGAGATGTGCGTCCTAAATTTTTCTTAAGTAGATCTTTAAGGATATCAATGAGCCTTTCCCAAAATCCTCCCCACCATGGAGAGGCTGGTGGGTTGAACTTCCACCTCATCTGGCAAACTTCAAATTCTCTCTGGATTTTAATCCCATCAAGCTGTTTTAACAGAGAGTTTAATCCAGTAAAATTAGTCCCATTGTCTGAATATAGAATCGATATTCGACCTCTTCTTGAGATAAACCTACGTAACGCTTGAATGAAAGCATTTGTACTCAGAGAAGGTACCAGTTCTAAGTGCACAGCCCTGTAAACTGCACAGGAGAAAAGTACAATCCAAACCTTCTCATTCGAATTCGTTATCAAAGGCCCGGCCAAATCAACACCGGTCACTTCAAAAGCAGAAGATAATTTTGTTCGATCCTGAGGTAAAGGTGGGAATGGAACTTCGAGATTTTTCACCCTTTGTCTTTTACAGGTGATACAGTCTTTAATGGCAGAGCGAATAGTTTTCCTTCCTTTGATGATCCAAAATCTTTCTCTTAAAATTGCTAAGAGAATAGAAGTTCCAGCATGCTTATTTACTAAGTGTTCCTGTTCAATGAGTCGTTTGACGACTAAATGCTTTGATGGAATTATTAAAGGAGCTACAAATTCAGGGGTTTCATCATCGTTGGCGAGTCTAGATTTTAGTCGAAGCATATCATCATGATCCTTAAAAACCTGAAAGTTTTTTAAAGATTTTTTACCTTCTTCGTCATTGAAGCACTCTTTTTGTATTGACCGCAGAAGAGTCTTTTGTGCATGAGTTATTTCTTCTTGCGTTAAATCAACATTCTTTCTTAAATCTTTAGCTTTTGGGTGGAAGCGTAACAACCATGCTACAACTCTGATTATCTTAGAAAACTTCGAAATTCTGGATGCTAAAGTAGTTGCAATGGATTCCGAGTCTACATTGATAGCCGAAACAACAGTCTTTCGTTTTTCCTTTTCAACTTCCTCTTCATTCAGAAGTTCGGATTCTTGGCTGAAGCGTCAAAGACGGGTCTGATTTTCAAAGAAGTTGTCATTGACTTTTCCTTAATAATTGGGCGATGTGGGAGGTAATGTGTACCTTTAATTGACAATTCTTCTTGTGGAACTTCCTCAATCACTTCTTCTTCTATCCATTCATCAAAAACTTGCTGGTATTTCTTTTCATATCCCGTTTTTTCTAATTTCTTGTTAGTAGATTTTAATCTTTTAAGAGACAGCTCATAATTATTCGGTAATAAAGCATGATCCTTTTTCCATGGTAAGCTTACTTCGTATCTTCCATCTGAATTTTGATAAACTGTGTCTCGAAAATGAATCATAACTGCCCTCTGTGTATCTTCTCTAGTGTTTTGTTCCACAGGGTCTCTAATACCAAGTAATTCTAAATCCCACAAAAATGAAACAGGTATTTCTTGAGAAAGCATATTTACAACTGTCATATTTAAATTATCATGGTTTTCAAACTGAGGAACCTTCCCTATTAATGTCCATCCTAATTTAGTGTCCATGGCGACTATTCCAGATTTTAATTGTTCTTGTTTACCCGTAAATAGTTTACCAACAACATCAGCCCCTAAAAGAACTTCAATAGGTCCTGAATTCCCACAATCAGTTATAAATATCCTTTTTTGTCTCAATTCATGAATCCACGGCCCTTGTCTAATTATAGAAACATTATTACAAATTATTTCCTGATCCAATGCATCTAAATTACAACTATATTTACCATCAAGGCTATCGAGATATATTTTATAACATTTGTGCCGTTGAATTTCTGTTTTCTTACCCCCAAATAATGAGGTCGAAAATTCTTCTTCCCTTTCAAAATCAAAACCTAACTCTTCTACAGTAGATTTCATAATATAAGACTTTTGAGAACCCGTATCTAAAATAATTCTAGCTTTACGCTGCGCTTTATTTCCCTTAATAATTACTACAAGAGTCTGTAAAAATACTTCTTTAGTTGCATGCACGCGCGAATGTAAGGTGCCAGTCTCTTTTTCTTCGCTTTCATTATTATCTTGTTTTCTTTCATCCGATCGATTACATTCTAAGTCAGGACACATAAATTTTAAATGTTTTCTTGTGCAAATTGAACATTTAATGTTTGATTTACAAGAAAAAGTCAGGTGCCCTTTCAATAAACAAATTTTACATAAACCCTTCCTTTTAATAACAGACTGTTTTTCTTCTAAAGGCATATAAAACGCTTTCTTGCAAAAATGAGTCACGTGGTTTTTAAAACAAAATAAACAAAGAATATCATCGTTTGAATTATGACTAATTAATTCAGACGCAGACGATTTTCGATCTGTCAAATTCAGACTCGCCGGCGGTGTCAAATTCCTTCGTTCGAAGGGGGGATGAAATATTTCAGTTCTACTCAATTTTATTTTTTCTTCCACTTGTACTTCGTTTTTCAAAAAATAAATTATCGCATCAAGACTGGATAGTTTTTGTTCGCTTTCTAATTTTTTTCTTTGGCGTTCAAATGAGCGTAACACATTTAATGGTAATGAACTTTCAACAAGGGGATACAAAATTACACCACACATCTCAGATGTAACTTCTAGTGAGTTTAATGCTCTCAATTGAGTTGACAGTTTATTGTATAAACAACTTAAAGAATCATTCTTATTCTTATTCGCATTATTTAATATGAGTTTCAGGAGTTTTCTAACATAAAAATCTATCCATAGATCTTTTCGGCCATACCTTTCGGTTAAACTTTCAACAGCTAAAGGATAATTTTCATCTGTTACAGGGTTACATTCCACAATTTCCCTAGCTTCCGATTGCAGCTTCGTCGACTGAATTAAATAATGAAATTTATCAGCTTTCGTTAAATTAACATTTTCATGAATATTTTTAAATTGGTTCCAAAACGTTAACCAATCTTTCAAGTCTCCGCCGAATTTATATACTTCAACTTCGGGGAGCCGTTGACACAAAGCTTTCGGAGATTTATTGTTCGGTAATTCGCCGTTATTTTCGGAAGTAACAATTTCGTTTTCACACGAGTTCTTTTTCAAATTATCTAAGGAACGTTTAGCTTTTAATTTAATTCTCAAAGCTTTTTCTCGGTATTCTTCAACGGAATTATATTCAATTTCGAATTCTTTTTCATCTTGCAAACCATCTAAATAACTATTATGAGTTATTTCCAAAATGTCTACCTTTTGTTTAAATAAACAAAGATCCGTTTCGATTTCGTCATACGTCACGCTATCGCCAGTTAATAAATTTTCTAGTTTATTGTAGGCCTTAGTAAATGAAGCTCTTTGAGCGGTTTTATTTCTTTTTATTATTTCCATTTTTACTATCTAATATCAAATTCTTAGCTTCTAAAACTATCGATTCTAAGCACATATAAATTACCGTTATGGTATCAAATATTCAAATAAATATATATATATATTTCAAATCTTCAAAAGTATTCAAATTGTCAAATATTTAATCTTCAAAATGGAAATTAATAAATCTTCGCCTACCTTTCTTACCAATCCTTAAGACAAGGCCGCCCACCCGGGGGCGCCAGAAATGTCGTTCCTAACCGGATTGACTGTGTTTGTGAGAGGCATTTTGTCTATTGATTGATAACATTTAAAACAGGCAAAACAAAACATTTATTTTAAATAAAAAACAACAAAAAACAAAACAAAACACAGCGTTCCAAAGATATTTCAAAAAAACCAATTCAACGATATTTCCAGTTCTCTCTTTCATCTCTTGCCATACTCAGAGTAACCTACATATTCTGAATAATTTTGGTGGTGCAAACTACTTGGAGTTAGTGTTTGCCGCAACAGCATTGTTATTTGCTTTTTTAAGATTATCAATTAATATTAACTTAATTTAAAATTTAAATTTATGCTTGGAACGGCCTTACCCAAAGGACATTAAACGGTTATTATGCTCCCTTCTTAATTTCAGTAAGTTTCAAGTAAACACTGAAACTACAATTTAAATTTGATTATCAATACTTTAATTTATTACTGTTATTACTATTTTACCTTAATTATTATTATTATTTTTTTGGATGTATGAGTTGCCGATAGATTCAAGTAAATAGCATTAACAATACATTTATAGTTATTATAAAAAATGGAAATTAGCACTAACGTTAGTTAGATTTACATTAATACCAAAATATAGCTCATCAAACAAAAATAATATTTCAGAAATTGAAGATTTTTCCATATTAAAAAGTTTTATGAGGCTCCAGACTACTTATCAAGATTTTAAAATAGAAACTGTGTATTACTATAATTTGATTCTGATTTTTGTCAAACGTAGCATTTATAATATTTTCTTAACCCACTTTCGAGTGTATCTATGGCTAGAAGATTGTACTTGTAATCAGGGGTGTTTCCCAGAACGTCGCCAATAGTCCATCTTGCAGCTCTAGTGCGACGTTAATTAACTACAACAACGACAATAAAGTATGTGTGTATCTACATATATGTGAATAAACGTACATAAGATTATGCAGACTTATATGTACTACTTAAAGTATATATACGTATGTACGATACGCATAAAATAAATGGTCCATTCTAAATAACTTTTCATCTAATGATCGTATCTTCACATTCAAGGACTCAATCTTAAAGGTTCGAGAGGATGACATATATGCTAATTAATTTGTGCCCACGATATTTTAAGTTATGAAATCAGACACAAAAACATACTTTCTCTGAACAAACATACCTGTTTTATGGTGTTACTTGGGTTTTTGTCTCTCAAATTATAGGGATGGCCGCAATCTGGAAAAAAATAATCCCAATAGTAGTAGTCAGAAGAGCGGCTCAAAGTTTGTACCCCTTAATGTTAATATTTTTTACGTATGAGACCACATCTTGAGAGCATCTTAAGTGAATTGAAAAATTTTTTGCACTCAATTAAAAAATTCGTTTGTCAAAAGCTAATTCCATGTAAAATATAAATTTTACTCAAAATAATAATTTTTTATTATTTTATTCAATGATAGTCTAAAAAATTTTGAATTTAAGTTAAACAATTTTAAATGGCAAAGCGCAAAATTTGAACGAAATCAATCGAATAGCTCTTAAAAATGCGACTTTTTCAAAATTCAATTTTTCAGGAACTATTCGATCCATTTTACTCAAATGTTGTATTTTACCATTTAAAATTTCCTTCTTTAAAATGTTATAAAAAATTGTATACTTGATAATCAAAAAATTTCTGCTATTACAAAATAAAATTTAAAAAAAGTAAATATTTAATGAAAGTTATATTTTGCAAAGAATTATCTTTGGATAAACGAAATTTATATTTGTATGCAAAATTACTTTAATTCGTTTTAAAAGTTCTCAAGACATGGTGAAATACGCAAAAAGTAAAATTAACATTAAGGAGTCTAAGCTTTGGACTCAAACCTCACTATTGGGACGATTTATTTCGGATTGCAAATACCCGTTGGACGGCTCTTTTGACCAACCTATTATTAGGACCATATTTCCCAGAGTGCGGCTACCCCCTATATTTTGTGGGTCAGAAATGTGCATCCGTTGAGAAAAGGTAGGTTTTTCAGAGAAAGTACGTTTTATTTTTGTCTAATTTCATAACTTAAAATATGGTTTGCATTAATTAATTAACATATTTGAGATCCTTTTAACCCTTAAGATTGAGTTCAAAAACGTAAATATCCGATCATTAGATCATCTCGCAGTAGAGTGAACTTTAAGACACGGTTCCCAGTAGAACACCGAAGTCAAGGATCACTTGCTACGGTCAGTGTGTGGATGGGTGATCACTTTGATCAACCTACAAAGGAACCAAAGGTGTGCGGTATCTATCCTAATTAAGCTTTTCCACCATTAAGAGCTCGACTTCACGCGCAGGTCGTCAAGGAGGAGATCCATCCCCTCTGCAGAAGATCAAAATTGTGTTGACATGTCTTCGGATCATCCTCAAGAATGTTTCCCAACTCTACACCTATAGCCCATTGTTCATCGTTAGTACGACATAGACCAACAAAAACAACCGATCATTAGATCAAAAAATTTTCAGAGTAGTCTGCTTTTTGTTTTCAACAAGTAATTTATTCAATCTACGTCCATATGACATACAATGTACTCACGTGTGCATGTACTATATGCATGTACTGTCTAATAACAATGTTATTCATACAACGATATTTAAAGTAACCACAGATATATAATTATGTACTGCGTGTGTATGCATATATTTTTATTTATACGTGCGCATGCACCTGTATACATATAATGTAGGCATGTATTCCTGTACGTACAATATGTATGTACATACAATTCATATGTATATGCATAAAATTTCATTCAATATACGCAAGTACGCACACAAAATTTTCCTCTTATTTTTCAGAGAAAGGAGCATATCTGACGAGGAAGTCATTTATTTGAATGAAGATTGTATCGCTAATTCCTTCATGTTAAATATATTACGTATTCACTGGTGGTTATTATACCTATAATATCATTTGTTTATGTATTGACACAATAGTTGATTTAATTATGGTATATCTGTTTTGTATTATTCACTAATGGTTATTATACAGATAATATTTTTATATATAAACAAAATACCTAATATAATTATGGCATATCTGATTTGTACAAATGCACTTGTCATATACTAATTGTTATGATAATCATAATATTTATTTGTTTTTGTGCATTAAAAAATATGTTTGGAATTTCTACATTCATTAAACGATTTTTTTTTAAAAAAAATATTTTGTTATCATTAAATTTCCTACATTTATCATATCATGCATATTAAGTAAGAGATAATTAATCAGTTGCATTTTATTTATTTTGACAAAAGAAGATATTTCATGTTAATTTTCTTTGATATACAAAAAAACTGAACACTTTTGACTCATCAAAATTTCTCACACCGCATAAATTTCTGAATAAGAAAGAAGAAAATACGCAGACCCTCTTTGAGTATTACATTGTTTGTCTGTTTGTTTTGTTCATTTGCGTCGCACTAGAGCTGCGCAATGGGCTATTGGCGACGGTCTGGGAAACATCCCTGAGGATGATCCGAAGACATGCCATCACAATTTTGATCCTCTGCAGAGGGGATGGCATCCCCGCTTCGGTAGCCCAACGACCTGCACGCGAAGTCGAGCACTTTACGGTAGCACAGTTTAACGAGGACCCATACCGCACACCCTCGGCCCCTACGCGGACTGATCCAAGTTTGTCACCCACCCGCACACTGACCGCAGCCAGTGATGCTTGACTTCGGCAATCTGCTGGGAACCGTGTCTTAACGATCAGTCCACTGCGGGACTTGAGTATTACATATGTTCTATTTATTTTGTATTTTTATTAATCAAATCGTTAAATAAAATAAAAAATTTCTTATTAAACGATATTTTAACTTGTAAATCATTAAGTTCCTACAGCAAAGTAAGTCAGACTGATAAAAAATGACTATTTTTCCCAAAATAATCAAGCAAAATTGATGGAAAGGAGAATTTTCCTCGGACTGGGAAAGCTATAAGAAGTAAAATATAAAACAAATAATGAAACGCGCCGTCATACAATCGTGGGAGAGATGACATCACGTTCAGAATGACGTTTTAGCTGACGTACACTAGCAATAGCATTAAATTGCATTGTCAATGAAAATCTTATGATAGGGTAGATTTTAGCTGAGCATGCGAAAACGCTGCAAACGGAAACCTTATAATTATGTAGATTTAAGATGATTTTCATCTTAGAACTAGCTTTATTCAAGGTTTTTCTTCATGCTTGAAAACCCTAAGACAATCTCGTTTTAAGGTTGTTATGTGGAAGGTTGTTTTCCAAGGTTTTGGATGAGGGTAATGTGCGTAGAATAGAGCAGATTGTCGCGGACCTCGTTTTAAGGTTAGAAGGTTTACACGTAAACCGTGTAAAAAACCCTTTTTAGGTTTGCATGAAAAGATTTTTGTTGTGTTGAAAAAACCTTATATTGCTATCTGGGCTGCTGATGATGCTTCTCATTTTTCAACTTTTGAAGTGCAGCTTTTCGTGATTCACCTTCTAAAGCGAAATATTTATGTTCTTTGTCAAATAGTGTTTATTTGCATTCGCTTTTTTTAAAGTATTTAAAACTGTATTGCACAACAAACACATCATTTTATCTTTCTCAGCAGTAAAGAAAAAATCTAACTCCCATTCTACATTAAATGTTCTGTTTTCATCACCTAATTTTCTTCTCTTACTATTTGACATGATGGATAAAAAAACGAATATCGAATAATATCTTTAACAACTGTTATAAGCCGTGTAACTGTTATGAGCACGCACTGTTAACTACAGTTTGCTGAAGATCGCAACAGGGAAGCGTTGAGAGATGCGAGTCAGAGAAGCCAAAGCAAGGTGTGACACTCAAATGGGAGATCTGAAACCAACAAATTTTGTAAATAGTATTTCGTAATTTTAATTTATTTTCAAATAAATATTACATAGAACATTATTCGTTTCTTTTAGATATGTAAATTGCATAAACATTGTGGAATTTTCAGTAAAGGAATCTTTGGCGGGATTTTTCGCGCAACTGTCATGGCGTTGATGTACAATAGTTGTTTTTTGAAACGAACTCTACCATTTTGTAGTAGGTGGCAAAGGGCCGCACAAGAACCTCGCAGAGGCCGCAGGTTCTCCACCTATGATCTATACCTATCAAGTATCTTACGATCTACACTAAAAAGGACCTCAATAATTTCTTAGTTAACTTGCGCTTAAGAAATAGTTTTTCGACTTATCAGGAAAACTGTGATTAAGAATATTGGCACATGCTTCAAATAAATGTGCAGTGCGCGAAAAAAAATAGACCCACCGGAATTACTTCTGATCTAAGGATCAGATCTTCATGTTCTAGGACACATTCTTAATGGTTCGAGAGGATGACTTCAAATATACTAATGATTTCGTGCAAACGATATTTTAAGTTAGGATATTGGACACAAAAACGTACTTTCTCTGAGTAAACTTACGTTTTTACGATGGATTCAGATTTCCGACAGCCAAAATAGGGTAAACCAACCAGTGAAGGAACATTTCATATATATTGATTGAAAATAAGAATTTGAAAGTTTTTCTTTAGATTGATTAGTAACAATAGTTTACTGCCAAACAATAGGAAGTCATCTAGCAATGTTTTGGATTACCTGATCAAATAGACTTCTATGGAAAAATTTTAGAATTTATAATTATCTCTGCAACACCTTGTTTCCTTGAAAAAATTATAAGGTGAGTGCTTGCATTTACATGTTTGAAGTAGAATTAATTGCATGTAATAGTTTTATTTTTCTCACTGTGAAAAAGAGTATTCAAAATATACTTATTGAAGTTACGTTTTATTTTTTTTAAGCATCATAGCATCATAAAGTACTGAGATAAGGGGTGTTTATTCACTGGGTCACCAAACGATGAAATACCAGTGAAGGAACAAGTGTTCCGTTACTGTTTTTTTTTCCTAAGTTAATGAAAATAAGAGATAAACTTTAATTTTCTTGAATCTTTAGTGATGTTCCGCATCAAAAGTATGTTAAAAATACGAAAAACAACTTCTAACCAGAGAGGGAACAGGCATGTTCCTCCACTGGGCATAGATTTCCCAATAAATGACACTTTAATTTTCAATTCATGATTACAAAAAAAGTGAATATTTTTCAAGTATTTATATGTTATAATTTCAAGAATAGGCTTGTTTTTAAATATTTGTATGGCTTATAAATTCATAAAGAGCATTAAAAAATAACCAAATTTAAGTGTTCCTTTACTGGAAAATTTTGTGTTCCTTCACTGGGTCTTCTTACTACTTGTTATTTGAACCTCCAAAACTTTTAAACAATATTATGTAAGTTCTCTACAATTTTTTTTGCATAATTTGCAATTGGTAACAAATATGTTGACACTGTTATTTGACTAAAATTACGAATTTTGAAATTAATATGATTTTTTAAAAGGCAAGCGAAGCTTAAGTGTTCCTTCACTGGTTAGTTTACCCTATAGTGGCCGCAATCTGGAAATATTGTTTTAACCAGTCTGTTCAGGAGTGCGGTTTGAAGTTTGGGCCTTTTAATGCTAACTTCAGTTTCTGCATTTTCAAGTTTCCTGAAAAATAATTGCGATGAGTAAATAATTTTGTCCATATTACGTAGCATTCATTACATTCAACAAATAGAGCCAAGAAATGTTCTTTCTAAACTATTGGAATAAGTGATTCAAAATGGATGATTGCAGTAACATTATACGAATGCATTGAAAACTGCTTCTACCCATGGTTAATTGAAAATGCTGTCAAATTCCCTATTTCGCTTCTTCTAGATGGGCATAAATTTCACATCAATTTGAAACTGATCAAGTTTTGTTCTTTGAAACAAATTATCTGATTTAACTTTCTATTTAATTCTACTAGAGTACTCCAGCCTTTTGATGTAGGCGTGTGGGGGAGATCAAATATCGGCAATGTCAACCTTCGTCTATGAAAAGGAACCCCAACATAGAATCGAGTTAGCACGCCTTATATACTAGTGAATTGGATTTGTATATTTGTAATGGTCGACACACTACAGTACTCTCCAACCAGAATTATAGCTGTGATAGAATTGGATGAGCGGACACCACTAGTTGATTCAGTGCTGTTTTGTGAGAAGTCGGGAGAGCTGTATTAAGATCACCGTACTATTGCTGATCGTGAGAGCTGTATTAAGATCACCATACTATTGCTGATCGTGAGAGCTGTATTAAGTTCATGGTCGTAGTTGCTCCTGTGCTGCCATTAGCAGTCGAGTATATGCAGGCCGACTTTGTGTGTGATCGAGACTGAGAAGCAAAAGTGCGAGGATAATGTCGCAGTCACAAGTCAAGTGTTCAATGTGGACAATCCATCGAAGTAGACGTGTTATAATCGAATTGGAAGTTTCTGTCAAGGTGGGAGTGTTCTTACCGCGTCCGAAGGTCACCAACGTGGGGAGAGCAGATATCGACAATGGCAACTTTTATCTATGAAAAGGTAATCCAACATAGAATCGAGTTAACATGTATTATATACTAGTGAATTGGGATTGTAAATTTGTAGTGGTAGACACAGCACAGGCGTATTTCGAAGTTAGATCTTGAAAGCAAGCGAGTTGTAAAACAATATGTCGAAGGAATTTTACACCCATTTTTAAATAAGCTTTTGAGGCATCAATTGAAGAAGTTAACTAGTTTAAAATACTTTGCAGAAATGTGGGATTTTTTTCATTTGATGTTGAAAACGTTGACCTTCACAAATACGTGCAAGATAGTCACAAAAAGTTAATAAGCAAGAGAGCTTAACAAAAAACATACTTCGAGAGTAATGATACCCCATTTCCTCAGAAACTTGAGATTTAAATCTCTCAAGATATGTTGTAAATTTTTAAAGCAACAGTGACAAAAAAGTTTAATCTCCCAAGTATCCAATAGCTTGCGCATTTCTTAATATGGAAGAATTTATTGTAAATGCGACATTTGGTAAGTCAAACTTTGGCACTGAAGTTGAAACAACTAACATTGATAATGAATGTATCTTGAAAACTGATTTTGAGATAAGTCTTCCTGAGGCATTCTTAGATGAAAAAACAATTGATTCTATAAGTAATCGAAGCAGAAAATGGTAAGTACTGCTGAAGACCCACTCAATGTCAAAGTCAGTGAGATATGGATTTTCCTCAAACATCGAAACTCCTTTCTTCCATGTCTTATCCAGTGAGAAATTCTAGAAACGGTACTGAAAAATTCGAAGAAATTTGGAAGAACCATTTATAGTGGCCAAATATTGGGAAAAAAGAGGAAGGTCAAATCAAAAGAAAAAAAAACAAATTACCTTTCGTATTAAGTTCAGAAAAATGATGAAAAAATAAAGAGACTGAAAGAACTGAAAAGAAGTTAAAGCAAACAAGTATGATTAAGAGAAGAAAAAAAAATACTTAAAAAGATAAAATGCTTTAAAAAATAAGGGGTAAAGGAGCAAACAAAAAAAAAGTGATAAAATAATAATAATAACAAAAACATCATCGGATTACGCAATGATAAACATTCATCATTCAGAATCGACTATCTAAATAAGAAAGAAGATAAAAAACATTTTTCGTTTTGTTTATTCTGTTTTCAACCCCACTTTACTTTTCATTTCATGATTGAAAAAAAAAATTTAAAATGTTCCACGTTGAATGAGATTACATGTTATAATTCAAAAAAAAATCTTGTTTTTCGATTTGTAGGGTCTATAAATTTCTCAAGAGCATCAGAAATTCACAAAATTAAAAGTTATTTAACTGGAAATTTTAGTGTTTATTCACTGGTAAGAACTGTTCCTTCACTTGGTAATCTGACTACTTTTTATTTGAACCACCAGAAGCTTAAAACAGTATGATGTAAGTTCCCTGAAACTTTTTTCACGTAATTTGCATTTAATAACAAATATTTCTGACACTGACATTTTACTTAAAATGCAAATTTTGAAATTATTATGATTTTTTTTTAAAGACAAGCTAAGTTTAAGTGTTCCTTCACTTAATTTAACCTAAATTCCTTTGAAGTATATGATAACATTGCTGATAACAGCAAAAGACTTATTTTCATTTTTATCTAGGTACATAATTTAGCTGGTGGTTATCCACATATTATATGCTTTAATAACTTTAAGGATTACGACAGGAAGAGGAAAATACGGTGAAATGATGTTCACTTTCTATATTAATGTCAGGTCCCGCAGTGGACTGATCGTTAAGACACGGTTCGCAGCAGATCGCCGAAGTCAAGCATCACTGGCTACGGTCAGTGTGCGGGTGGGTGACCACTTGGATCAGTCTGCGTAGGGGCCGAGGGTGTGCGGTATGGGTCCTCGTTAAACTGTGCTACCGTAAAGTGCTCGACTTCGCGCGCAGGTCGTCGGGCTACCGAAGCGGGGGTGCCATCCCCTCCGCAAAGGATCAAAATTGTGATTGCATGTCTTCGGATCATCCTCCGGGATGTTTCCCAGACCGTCGCCAATAGCCCATTGTGCAGCTCTAGTGCGACGTAAATTAACAACAACAACAACATATATTAATGTCAGACATAAATAAAAACGTCCTCCATTTTATCCTCTTTCGCTTAACTTTGTTAATTTTATTAAAAGAAAAATGGATTTTCCTCAAACGAATATTTGCCACTATAGCGGAAAGCTAATACTTTTGTTTAACTTGTTATAGACAAAGAACTTCTGTATCTTAAATATTAATGATTTGAAGTTATCGTAATATAGGACTTCTAGCAATATTTTTTATTTTTTTGGTTAATGGCGGGCACTTGGGTCGATTATCCCATTGGCCTCAGGAGTGCCAGAATTGCTACTCTCTTATCTTTACCCAGTAAGCACCTATGGCTAAGCCACGGCTGTGGAGTAGCGTCGCCCACGTCATGCAACCACAAACCCGTTTATAGGGCGGGTCACATTCACACAGAAGAAAGGACATAGAACAGAGAGAGACAGAGAAAGAAACATTCATTCCCTGTGCGGGATTCGAACCCGCAACCATCGGCTCCGCGGTCAGGCACGCTAACCACTCGACCACCTGGTCGGCTTTCTCGCAATATAAATCTCGATATATAAAGCTTTCACTGAATTTTAAATTTGTTGTTGTTGTTAATTTACGTCGTACTAGAGCTGCACAATGGGCTATTGGCGACGGTCTGGGAAACATCCTTGAGGATGATCCGAAGACATGCCATCACAATTTTGATCATCGGCAGAGGGGATGGCACCCCCGCTTCGGTAGCCCAACGACCTGCACGCGAAGTCGAGCACTTTACGGTAGCACAGTTTAACGAGGACCCATTCTGCACACCCTCGGTCCCTACGCAGACTGATCCAAGTGGGTTACCCAACCGCACACTGACCGTAACCAGTGATGCTTGATATTGGTGATCTGCTGGGAACCGTGTCTTAACGATCAGTCTACTGCGGGACTTAAAATTTGGAAAAATACGATATAAAGTTTTGGTTTAAAGAATTTATATTGGCACCTATAGAAAGTGTATTACAATTACACTAAACTAGTTATTGTATACGTAGTAAAAAATTTCAATAAAAAAATTGCAATTTTAAATTTTTCGTGTGTTTTCCTTATATTTTATTTTAATTGAATATTTTTATTTCAATGCGTTTTTTTTTAAAGTTTTAAAACATTTAAAATTGAATATGTATTAATCGTCAATCTACTAATGAAAAAGAAATGGAAAGGGGAATAAACCTTGCAATTTTACATTTACAAAACAAAAAGAAATTAATTCTGAATGATTATAGGAGAATATTTTTCGTTTTCATTTCATACAAAATTCTTGCTAAATACATAAATAAAACTTACATTTTACCAAATAATAAGAAAATAAATAACAACAAATTAGAATCGAAAGAAGATTTAGAATTAGAATCGAATCTTTTCTAAGTCGTTTTGTTTAGATCACTATATAGCGCTGCGATTTAAATGTGACGCCATTGACACTATTAAGAAAAAAAAGTAAATAAGCTTATTGTTTATGGGATCCATTTATTATCTCTTATAAGATTAGACCAGTCCAAATGATGGAAAAGATAAAGAAATCGTCTGATAAATCTCCGATTAAGTTCACTCAACGCATTTGTAAAATTATTAAGAATTCGTTGAAGAAAACCAATGTTTTATTGCAATCGGATTAAGTTCGCGATTATTTAACCCAGCGTACCGACGCACAATCGGAACTTAATGACCTTTTTTTTTTAAGGAGAGTGCTTCGTTTGGTTTTTAAAAATTATAGCAATGGATTGATTGCTTTAATCTACTTTCATTTAGATAGAATACATTTATTTAAGGCATACATAATCCTACACGCACACATAGATAATGAACGTCTGTTTGCGTGCGTGTCTTTTATCGACTTCTAAACCATCCAACTGAAAAGCGACGAATTTTGGCATTTAGATAGTTCAAAACACGCAATGGTGCGTAGCCAGATTTTTCAACACAGAATAAGCACCTTTTAAGTACTTTTTAAGCACTCAAAAATATTTTTAATAATTTTCTAAAAGAAAAAAAAATTCATAATTAAGATCTGTGCAGTAATAAAAGATTATTTTTTTCTCTATCGTTTAAAGTCCTTAATTTATAAACGTAAAATCTATAAAATTCAAAAACGATCTCAAAAACCTTACATAATCATGATAAAACAACTAGTTTCTGATAATTATTGTAGAGAAAATTTTGAAAATCATGCATTTTTTGTAATTGGAGGCAAAGAAAAAATCTCTTTTTAAAAGATAGAAAATTAAGCACTTTTTTCTAACCCCGAATAAAAAAAGCACCTCCAAGGGCTGTTGAAAAACGTAAATCAAAAATAAGCACCTTTAAGCACTTTTCAAAAACGCTACACACCATGCTCGAGGAAGGTCACGGTCGACATTCTACTACGAACCGTTTGAGCGAATGGAATTTTCTGATCTCAAATACAATTATTAGCCATTGTTTTAAATCTAACTATAGACGATTCAATTTTTCAAATATTTTAAAGATAACATCTGTGATATTTGCTAGCTTATAACATTATTTGATCGAAAAAAATTTATAGCACGTACTTTATTTATTCGCTATGTCAGATAAATTCAATGATCAATGTAACGACCTCACAGCATTAGTGAACTATGTCACCAGATTAATATTTCTAAAGTTATTCGATATCAAGCACGTGTTTTTATTTTACGTCAATTAAATCCAAGTGGTTACCAACCAGCACACTGACCGCAGACAGTGATGCTTGACTTCAGTGATCTGCTGGGAACCGTGTCTTTACGATCAGTCCACTGTGGGACATGTTGAATTGTATGAAAGATTTAGGTTTATCTTTTTTGCTTCAGACATGGCAAACATGGCGAGCGATATCACCAGCCAAACATTTTGCAAAGCGTGGAGGTAGAGGGTTCGAATCTCACTGTTACCCTGGATGTATCTTTCGTGCTGTCCGTCTCTGTATTGTGCTATTTCTTCTTCCATTTGACTAAGTTTTATAAGGCTAAACTGAGCACACGAGTCAGCAAATGAATGTAATTCCAATAAACCAATAAATAATTCTTTTTGATTGACGGTCACACAAAGAGTAACTGAAACTTCATTTTATAGATCTACATCGATCATTTCAAAGGGTAACAGGATCGATTTCAACTGTTACCCTGGATGTATATTCTTGCTGTCCTTCTGTCCCGCAGTGGACTGATCGTTAAGACACGGTTCTCAGCAGATCACCGAAGTCAAGCATCACTGGCTGCGGTCAGTGTGCGGGTGGGTGACCCACTTGGATCAGTCTGCGTAGGGACCGAGGGTGTGCGGTATTGGTCCTCGTTAAACTGTGCTACCGTAAAGTGCTCGACTTCGCGTGCAGGTCGTTGGGCTACCGAAGCGGGGGTGCCATCCCCTCCGCAGAGGATCAAAATTGTGATGGCATGTCTTCGGATCATCCTCAGGGATGTTTCCCAGACCGTCGCCAATAGCCCATTGTGCAGCTCTAGTGCGACGTAAATGAACTACTACTACTACTACTTGCTGTCCTTCTATTTGACAAAGGTTTATAAGCCTAAATTGAGCAAATAGGCCTGCAACTATCTGAACACAATAAATGAAACCAATAAACACAATTTCAAACAAAACTTTTCCTAAGCACATGTAGAGCAGTTTATATAATTGAGAGTATTTTTTCTGAATTTAATATTGCTATAACTCAGTAAGTTCTGTTTTGATTTGTTTCATTTCTGATCTCGGGTGTTTTCGTTTATCAAACCTTCTTGTCTTTTTTTTAATTCTGCATTTCCTTAACTTCAGCAATCAGGTCACCATTGAATTTTAAGTAATTTTCGTAAACTTCGAAAAGTTTTGGAATCGATCGATAACTAAATAATTACCTACAATTTTGAGTAGGGCGAAGACGTTAATTTCTAGGAAATAACTGTCCTTTTATTTAATTAACTTAGAATCCGAGGACCTGCGATTGTCTCATTCTACTTTTAAAATTACAATCGTACCCAAATTTTTTTTAGTCCTTAAAAAAAATGTTTTTAAAGCTAACTGTATTAAAAAAAATTGTACGAAATTGATTTTTTTTAAAAATTGGGTCTGATTATTATTTTTTATGCATTATCTCGTGCAAAACCTATTTTAATATCTCGTGAAAAATTAACTGAATTAAGTCTTGCAGAATTTAATATAATGTATTGCTAAATGAATAATTCCAAGAAACTAAAGAGAAAAAAACTTCATTATATTAAGTTATTAATAAAAGTAGACATGTTTTGAGTGTTCAAAATGTCACGACACGAGTCATTCACGTTTGACTAGTTTTGATAATGGGCGCCTAAGTTTGAGTGCTTGAAATATGTCACATTTTATTACCATCTGCATACATTTGAAGCAAATGTTTCATGCACTCAAATATGGGCATCCATTCTCAAGATTAACCAAACGTAAGTGCCAAAAACAAAAACGATTTGAAACAAAAAAGTTGTCAACGGAAAATGTAAAATAAAGGGAAAAAACAAAACTTGAAATACCGCGGTAGCCGAGAGGGAAGTTGAATACCTTGTCAGTGAAATCTTGGACAAAACATGTTAAAATTTAGACTAATAAAACACGATGATGTCATAAAAAATGCGCTAGTGATAACGCTCTAATGATGGGCTTTTACCACTACAGTAAATTGTGCTTCTCAAAATTGGCTTTCATTATTTTAAGGGACTCCAGTGTACTTCTAATACATATAAAGTTTAGAGTGAGTTTTCTGATCCTCTCCTTGAAAGAAAGACGTTACAGATATTGAAAGGGATAATTGAATGAATAGCAGAAACTATTTTTTTCTCATCGTTGAACATGCGACAAAGTTTTAAATTTGTAGAAATTTGAGTTTGAAAATTACTTTTATCATGTAATTTCCGGCAAGTTAACAGTTGCTGTGTATCTGTTCAGAATTTTTGCGAAATTACCGCAAATTTATACAAACTAATCTTAAGCAAATCTGTAAGAATATTCCTCAATAATTGAGTTTTACAAAAATAAAAAGATATCGACACACGCCAACTATTACGCTTTTTGTAAGATATTTCATAGAGCGGTGGACATCTAAAAACCAACATTTTAAGCGCTGCATATGAACTTTTAACTCATTCGCTTGTAGTGCTGTTGAAAATAAGTTTAAATAAAAAAAATAATGCATTAAAACATAAGTGAAACTACCACTAGAATAAATTTTTGTAAAAAGCGTAGAAAGATAGTATCTCTCTTCATATAATGATCTTTTGTAGTTTTTCAGTAATTAGAAGGCATCCGAAAACCATATTCCCATCTGTTTATTTAATAAATAATTAAATCTTAGTTTAAGCTTTTTTTCTATCAGTGTAGCATCAAAGCTTAACATATCCTTCTTACAGTTTCCTGAATTTAGCTTTTTTTTAAGCCCCACTTATTTTCTGTTTGCAATGGATTGGTATTTTTTCTGTTCAGGTCGTCCTTACTTAAAATTTACTTATTTGAAGTTATTCTAGGTACAGTTTTTAAAATACCATCTACAAAATCCTTTAAACACTTTTTTTAAAAAAAAAAGAATGAGATTTTATATTCTGAAATAGCACAGATGGCAAAGAGGGCGACTATAAATAATACTTGCATTTTATAATAAATTTTTACAAAAAATCTTACCAAGAAGAGATTACGTGTTTGGAATTTTTATAATTTTTATAAAATCAGAAATTTTGATATCTATGTATTTTGGGGTTGAAGAGTCGAAAAGAAATAACAAATGAATTTTAGCTGAGTCAAATTGATATTAGAAGATATGAAATATGCCGACCAGGTGGCCGAGTGGTTAGCGTGCCTGACTGCGGAGCCGTTGGTTGCGAGTTCGAATCTTGCTCAGGGCATGGATGCTTCTTTCTGTGTTCCTTTCTTCTTTGCGTGATTGTGACCCGCCCTATAAACGGGTTTGTGGTTGTGTGACGTGGGCAACGCTGCTCCACAGGTGCCCACTGGGTAACGAGAAGAGAGTAGCAGTTCTGGCATTTAGAGGCCAATGGGACAATGCATCTCAAGTGCCCGCCATTTTTGAAGAAAAAAAAAAGATATGAAATATTTGAGGCCCACTTTTTTATTAGTCCTCTTAGACCCGCTTTTCTCCGAAGTTAGTATCTAATTTATTACATTAAAAATGTGAAGGTAAATTTCGCCTTTTCTTAAGCTTCTCACAGACACGATTCAGTAGATCAGCTTGCGAAGGAACAGAGGGTGTACTGTTCTACCGTAAAGTGCTCGACTTCAAGTATAGGCTACCAGAACGAGAGTCATCTTTTCAGCGTTGGATCAAAATTGTGGTGATTTTTCCTAGAACGTTTGTTGTTGTGAAGCAACTAAATAAAGTTTTCTTAAATATTTAAACTTGGATAATCAGCATAAGTTTCAATAAATTCTTTTTAATGAAAACCATAAGTAAGATTGCATTGGAATTATGAATTTTCACTTCAATTGTAAAATTCTAGAATTGAAAACAGTTGAATTAACGGGAAAGCTTAAGAGTCTCCAATGAACATCATAAATGCGTTTCTCAGAGGAGTGGATTTGGGAAAACTTTAACTAACGCCTTTTCACCACTTATTACAATAGTTTGTTTCGCCGCAATATTTAATTTCAATGTTTTGTTTCATCGCAACCAAATTTATTCCCCTTAGTTAATTAAAAAGATAATGCAAAGGAAGTATCATTTGTAATAATTTCTAATGTATTCACTAACTTAATTATAACATGTTTAGGTATACCAGAAATTTAAATTTACTCTTTTTCTGCAACGGTTTTGCGTAATTTAAGTAAACTAATTTTAACGCGTAATTTAAAATACTAAAGTGGGCGATTTCGCGAAGTTAATGTAACTTCGCAATTTAAATTTTCTTTTTTGCATAATTGTTAAAATGTATCACTTATGATGCAAAAAAATCAAGCAATTGATTCGAGTTAGTGTGTGATTAAAATTATGCGAGTTTTCATAGCAATAAATAGATTTTACTATGAGAGAAGATGTTGTTATCCTTCCATAGAAGAAATAAAATGAAACTTTATAATTTCGTAAAGAAAATATTGATATTTTCTGAAAGAGTAATTAAGTTTCTTCAAGAGATTAGTCTATTGAAAAAAAAACACTCTTATTTTATTTTATTCCTAGTTATGTCAATAATACAGATTTCTATAATTAATATTTTTAGGCACATGATGAATTTCTATCGAAACCTGTTTGGATCTTGCACCACAGGCTTCAAGTAAGGGCTCAAATCAATTATCAAATTATATATTTCATTAATTATTGTTTAAAATTATGTTCTCCTAATTATTTCCATTTCATGAAATACTAATAGATAAAATATCATGGAGTAAAACAAATAAATTAAATCTTTGCTGTAGAAGATGTTGATTTTAAAGTGATGAAGTTTGACTTCGTTAAGCTATTAAGATTAACATTAGCTGACCAGCCTCTTCAAGAAACTTTGGTGTACTATTTCTGTGCAGAGACATGACGAAGATCAAAAGCAATATTTATTGTATAAATGTACAGCATGCCTTGCCTTTAAATAAGAAAATAAGTTTTAGATTAATATAAAACATCGACAAAGTTATTTAAACATTACCATCGTTGGTGGTTTAAACGCGCTGATATCTGGTACAAATCCACAATCACTTATCACTGCTTTCGTTTTCTACCAGAATGTTAATTTTCCCTCCAAGCAGAAGAGGCTTTTGCATAACACATATATATGTTCACTTTATTTTAATATACATTTTGTATTACTTGATTACATGTCTTTGAGTAATTAATAAACATGTTAATTACTATGGCTTCACTGTAGAAACATGAAAGTTTATACTTTCGTTCAGCCTCAAGTTCTGTCTCTTTATTACTATCACATAGAAATTAATAGTTTTATGTTAGACCATGCAAAAGAAGCCGTGTATTCAGTTAGACGATTAGTTTATCGTTTTCATTTACAGATTCTATTTGAGAAACGCTGTAATTATTTAATTATTTGTTTGATTTTAGTTCTAAAATATGCTTAACTGTCTTAGAAGATGCCAAGTGATCAAACAAACAAATGTGTTGAGCAAAAAGAAATGTAACTAAGTGTTAACAAAGTACATTTTGTAAAATAAATTTTGATTTAAATGTACTAATTCAGCTTCTCTAGTTTATAAATTCAGCTTATGTTTCTATGCTATCGCAAATGAGTCTTGATTTCATTCATTTTTTTTTAAATAAATCAACGAGCATCATAGAGAAGTATGATTCGTTCACGTTATAACTGCAACCGAGAAGTAAACAAAGAGCATTAAATTAAAAACAATCGAGTTTCAACTATTCAATGGACTTACCGTATCTTTTTAGAGTTTCAAGAGAATCCCTTTGGGGATGGAGAAACTTTACGAAAAGCATCGTGATACTTACTGTTAGATCAGAGTATCCTTTAGTATATCGTTCATGTTTACTATTGTTAATTTACTTGACTCTCATGGTTTCAACTTTTACTACCTTTTATATTTATGATGGACCCACATAAAAAAAATCTCAATTGTTTTGATTCCTAAGAACCATCAATAATTCTCATTAAGACTTCACGGAAATATACAGCTGGTACCATCATGGATTATTGGTTCTTGAGAATCAAACTTTTCTCGATGGTTAACCATCATAGCATTAAAGTAGCATTATCCATTCATGGAATGATAGAAGTTTGATGGCATATCAAGCACCATTAATGCATAATGGAAAAAGTTGTATGATGGTGACCATCAAATGATGTTGGTCCATCATTAATCGCATAACTATCAACATAAACCATCAAAATATTTTTATGGTACCATCAAGAATTCTGATTTGAGAGTCCAACTTTCTTTTGAACAGTCTTCTAGCTAAAGTAGATTTTAAATATGTAATCTGCATTGATGATTACCACCAATTGCCTTATGGGAAACAATGCAACATTTTACTTGTTATTTATATTTATATATTCTTTTGTTTTATTCGCTAATTATTTTTCTTCTTGTGTCATTTTTATATGTAGAAATATAATGAGGAAATTCAACCTCACAAGTGAGAGAGATCTCCGCCGAGAGAACGTGTAAGTATTCATCACAGATTCTATCTAATCATCGGGTATAAACAATTTTAAACTTAATTGTAATAAATCATCCTACAGGACTAAATAAGCTGAATATAATTTATAATGAATCTCAGAGTCAACGGTGAAACAAAAAATAATAAGAATAAAATAATTTAATTAGTTACAATTAGTAAAAAGAGATGGGAAAAATCAGTTTATTTATATTATGTAGCATATTTGTTTTATTTTCAAGAGAGTAATTGCGTTAGTACTGATAAACCAGCGATTACGCGAAAAAGTAAACATCCGCTTTTAAGCCAAAACAGACCAGTCAATTAATTGTGAGGGGTGTTAGTTCGGAGATATAGGTCGCCAACTTTCAATGCATAAAATGATCTCTCTTCGCTCCTTGTCACCACATTCCTATTTGATTAAGGTTTTCCGGTTCGCCTTTGTTGATTGCTTTGTTGGCTTTGCTGGTTTTCCATGTACCACAGTGGACTGATTATTATGGCTGCGGTCAGTATGCGGGTGGGTGACCAATTGGATCAGTCTGCGTAGGGACCGAGGGTGTGAGGTATTAGTCCTCGTTAAACTGTTCTACTGTAAAGTGCTCAACTTCGCGGGCAGGTCGTTGGGCTACCGAAGCGGGGGTACCATCCCCTCTGCAGAGGATCAAAAATTGTGATGGCATGTCTTCGGATCATCCTCAGGGATGTTTCCCAGACCGTCGCAAATAGCCCGTTGTGCAGCTCTAGTGCGACGTAAATTAACTACAACTATAACAATAGTTTTCCATATTATACGTGGGGTGTCAATACTAAAGCTTAGTTGGTCGGGTGTCAGACTCATGTACCCGTATAGTTAACGATGACTGGTGCCCCTTAAGTCTGTCGGGTCACAGAAACCTCCATGCTCCTATTACAAATCATACCTCTGAGGGTACTGAATAGGAGATTGATTTTTCTCAGGTTCAGGTTAAAATTTCAATCTGTGGATGAATGAATGAATGAATGGCTGTATGAATAGACCTGCTCTGTAAACGTGCTGTGACGTGTCTGTGAAGCAAAAGTCGAATTTTTGGCCATAGATGGTGCCATTGAAAAACAAGAAGAAGCGCACCCCCTTTATCTTCGTGGCATACGACAACAGCATCAATAATAAAGTGTTCTATAGAAAGCAATATGAAGCAACCAACAGAACCTTTTTTTGTCACTTACGCATTTTATTGTAATAAGTAAGACGCAGCTCTATTAGAATCAATGTTTTTATTGCTTTCGAAGGCAAAGGAGTGTATGTTCACTCAGAGGTTTTTCACTTTTTTGGGGACTTTAGTAAATGCTCTATGGTTAAAACGTAGGTAAAAGCTTAATAGTAACCCTAAACTGAAAAAAAATATTTGAGAGACATGATGTGTATACAAGAAAGATAGTAAATTGTGGCGACATTAGAAAATATTACTCAAGGATATTGTATCATTCTAAACATTGATGTACGAAAAAAAAACTTGGATCTAATTTTCACGCTTTTGGACTCAATCTTAATGGTCTAACCATAAAAATGCTAATTAACTAATGCAAGCGATAACACAAAAGCATAACTTCTCCAATAAACATACCTTCTTTTTCTGTGAACCCATAAAATATTGGAAGCGATACATGATTTTGATAATTCAATCAAGAGAGCAATCGAATGTTTGCTTATTTCGCTATTATTTGCTTATATAACTTTTTGCGTATTTCGCTATTACAAAGAAGTCGTATTTTTAAACTTTCATCACTCGAGAAGTAACCAGAGGGTTTCCTTTGCATTTTGAGTTTTATCTTTCAAACTACGAAGATTTGAAATATTCGTAATATTCTGGTGTTAAAACGTTCATGCCTTAAAATTCAATTTTTTTTACACCAGAAGTAAAAAGAGATTAAGGAAATAATTAACAACTATTTTTTATATGTAGATATCCTTGAATAAGACCATTTTATTGTGTACAAAAATGTTCAAATTCGCTTCGCAATAGTTCCGGAGAAATGGCGAAATACAGAAGGAATGAAATAAAAATTTGTTGTATTTAATGCCGCTTGCCAAATCCAGCAAGCCTACTTAATGAAACGAAACGAATTAAAACGCATGAAGTGTCTTTCTTGTTCTTCAACTGCGCCATCTACGCCAAAAATGCTACAACCAAACACGCACATCACAGCCCGTTTTAATTGACCTGAGCCAGCGAACGTCAAATCTCCAATTCAGTTCCTTTAGAGGTATTTATTTGTTATGGGAATTTTAGGGACTGATCCGACAGATTTAACGTACACCAGTCACTATTTAATGCAATATATTTGGCCTGCAAGGATCGAACTCACGACCTATTAGACAAGTTCCCAA